>NW_026907811.1:0-302320 GCF_033807575.1 Cydia pomonella | reverse complement strand
TCTCTTTTATTTACACGAAAGCGATTATCTTTTGTTCGTTTCTTGAGCTAGAAAATAGCCGATAGTTCATAGCTTACTCGCTCGCGGTGGGACCAGTGCCTAAAACCATAAAAATGGCATTTTCTTGAATTCATAACATCGAAGAAGTTATTCATCAAAGTTATGAAATTCACTGTTCCTGAAGAATCTTGAAACCGTGTCGAATTTAAAACTTCATCGCAAAGAAATAAAGCTTTTGCTACGCTCATACTCAGCAATTGTGTAGCGAGCTTAACTTTCATAATTTGTTGACGGAAATTTATATGACGAGGAGTTAATTTGTTACCAAATCTAAGTCCTTCATTTTGTTGAAGCTTATTAAGATTAATTAGTAGTTGCCATTTTATTTCTTTGTTTTTTTCATCGAATAAAAGTCTTTTCTTCTCAAAAGTGTTCCTGATGAGTTTTATAACATGACATGGGTCTAAAAATATGCACACTTTTTCTCCAGTAGACGGATGTGAAAAGTAAGTCTTCATATTGTTGACATCGGATAGCTCACAACCTAATTTTTCAGCAGCACTGATGTTTGCCGAACAGCCGTCAAAAGTGAGACATACAGCTGTGGCACCAACTTCGTGGCATTTTTCCAAACATATATTTATCAAATTTGCCTTTGTTTCAGCATTTATACCAGCCGTCAAGAAATATCCTACAGGCAATTTCCAATTTTCATTAAGGGCTACCAGCATAAACACTAATGCTTGTGTTGCCACAGTCTCATCGTCTTCGCCCTGCATAGGGCCTGCTCCAAAATTAACTGCACCTAATTTTTTATTATTATTAAATAGTTTCTGCTTCCTGATCGCCATTTCATCGAAAACTAAGGCGCAAACTACAGGTTTATTGGCTTTGGCGTTGGATTCGCATTTTAACTTTAATGCCGCAAAGGCTTCCGTTGTAAAACCAGGTTCAGCGTCAACTGTCGAATACCATCTACAAATTGTTCTTGGATGAGGGAGAGCTTTATTGTAGCATTCTCGAACGTATTTATACGCAGCTGGCGAATAGTAGTGCAATGTTAACGCGAATTTACGTAAAGGTGCAGTGTACAGTAAATAGTGTCTGTTCTGTTTATTTTTTTTTTCATTAAAGACTTATGTAATTCAACAACTTCTGCTTTAGCCATTAAATTATTAGTCGTATTTAAATCAAAACCGAATCTATCTTTTAAATTTTGGACCATTGATTTATAAGAGGCACATTTTTTCTTTAGATAATAATTTTGTCGTCATACTTTTTTAAACTTTTCAGCAAGGTTCTTTCTAGCTATTGATTCTTTACGTAATTTTTTCTTCAGTACAATTTTTTTCGGAGTATCAAAAATTGATTCGGAGCTGCTTACTGGTTCAGAAATTGATTCCTCCTGTAGTTCTTGTTTAGATGATGATGGTTCACCAGAAATTATTGACTGAAAAGAAAAAGGGTCACAATTTTATGGGTTGTATGTATTGAACTATTTAACCGTAGGTACATTATTAAAAAAAGCTGTAATATAGGAAAAACAACGACTTCAGAGTAGAATACAAACATACATAGACAGACATACGCTGATGTGCATTCAGTACTTTTTGATGTCCAAATAATATATTTCTTTTGATTTGGTTAAAAACAGCAGTTGAAAAGGAGACGATCAAAAATATTATATAGGGTGTAAATGCCGTCACACACTAGGCTATACTATATATTTTTATCTTAAGATACGACTTCTGGTGATCCCTGCCCACATACATTTTGTATGCAAACAGAGGTCAAGCCAACTGGTATGTCTAACTGGCCTCTACTTTCATACAAAATGTATGTCTAAATGGGGTCACCAGAAGAACCACCAATCGTAGGCCACCATCAATTCTGGCCTCTATTTTAGTACAAAATGTATGGTAACCAGGGGTCACGTATCTTAAGATAGAAAAATATATTATAGCCTAGTGTGTGACGGCCTTAAAAAAATTAGTCTGAAATATTTTAAGGGTGTGTTCTACTCATGAAACTGAACAACTTTCCTCAAGGAACATAGGTCGTAATATGAAAAAAAATTTTGGACCTCCCATAGTAAATCGATCAGCTGGCCGTCTATTTTGTATGGGAGGTCCAACACATTTTTCATATGTCGACCTTTGTTCCTTGGGAAAAGTTGTTCAGTTTCATGAAATAAATACTCCCTATAAATATTTCCGACAATTTTTTTACACCCTGTATACAGAAGTCGCAGTTACAGAAATCTCAATATAAAGGTAAATGTTAAAATTCTTACACTATCGTAGGGTACAGCTGATTTCTTTAAGAAAATTCGTCCAGTCTTTGTGGTGTACTTGTCATCTTCTTTGAAATGTTTGGAACATATGCGGGAATAGTCCGAAGGCAACCAAAATTCTTCGATTCGTTCCTTTTGAACAAATTTAATCCATAATTCTCTTTTTTCATGGCCCGGCCGCGGAAACATTTAGAAAAGTTCAAATAAAATTTAACTACAGATATCATCATCCCGCACCACAACAAAATACTACCCATTTTTAAAGTGTCACATCTGTACGTACATAAAATGTTGTTAGTCTATGAATTTCGCCGAAGTATGGCCGCCGACTCCGAGCGCGCGGGAGTTCGTTGCAAAATAAAAGAAAATATTGTAACTCGTGCGTATGATTGACTGATAAATAGGTAACTTACCCGTGAAAAGTCACTCCGTGTGTTTTCTTTACTTTTCCTGAGTTATTGGTGCAGTATCTCAGCACACACGAAGGCATTTTGAGAATTAACTGAAACTTCTCGACGCGGCACGTCGCGGCAAGCGCCCGGCTCAGACTAACCAAGGCTGAGCCGGCCTGCTCTAACTCGTGTTACAAACAGTGAACTCGCGTTGCCGGCTCTATGTACGCAATACAATATAACTCGATGCCTGTAGACCTTATAGTTGAAGGTTCTTCTTGGACTAAATCCAACATTTTTCTACTACGAAGTCTTCGTTCGTTCATCTTTGAACAGCATCCATCCATCCATATGTTAACAACAAGCACTTTAATTTTGTTTCAAACAATTTCACTTATTGAGCGCCAAATTCTACGCGGCATGTCCATGACCAACGGTTGTAAATTTGTTTGTTTTGGTTTGTTGCGTCCGATATGCCAACCAAAAGAATGAGCTGGCAACGTCGCAATCGGGGACGCCAAATACGCGGACCCATCGTCCGAAGATAATCGAAGTATACGTCTGCAGATATACGCGCTGCAGCAGCGCCACACGTCAACGGAGTTTTTGTCAAAAACTATTCAGGATATAAATGCAGCCATCTGATGGATTTTTTGACTTCCGTCGATTTTTGTTGTACGGTTAGCCAGAACCAAAAGGCTTCATGTGCCACCGGTAAAAAAAGTGGCGTCCGGTATGCGGACTTGCAATGACGGTGGACGCCAGTTTAAATGTAATTTCGCCCATAGCGGACGGCAGTTTTCTTGCGGGATAAATATATATATATATAAAGTAACAACAGGCGGCCCTATCGCTAAAAACCGATCTCTTCCTGAAAAAATAATTATACATATATATGTATATATATTTTCAGGAAGGGATCGCTTAATACCTGGGACTGTTGTTACCTGGTTCGATTTTCCCTTCAAATTTATTTGTAGTTTTACATGTAAAATTATTGGTGCAAAAAGAATATTTACTTACTAATTTTAAACAAGAATTTCTAAATATAGGTAACATATGTATGTATAATGTAATTTTATGCAATTGAAATCGAGTTCACAACTGTAATGTAATGGGATCAAGGTAAAAATGAATAGACAAACAAATAACTTAGGAAATAAATCGATGGCAATGTGGGGAGTCAACCAATAGTATTGCTTGTAATCTCTGTTCTGCTGAATATGCTATTGGTTTCCCCACATCTCCGCAAGTCTCTGCCTCAGTAGACATGCAGGAGTTGGTGGTTATAAAAAACCGCAAATATAGACTTGCGGGTTTTGCCAAACAGTTAATCTGTAGATAGGTACAGTTTGGCACACGCATACTAGAGGTCAAAACAATTTTTTTGACCCGCAGTTCTTAAAAAATCCCTTATCCCTTAAGTGTAGTGCTGGGTCATTTTTTTTTCAGAAATCTATCGCGTGTGGTATCAAAATCCTCTAACTCCTTGTTCTCATCTGGAACAATTCGTAATATGGAAAAGCCTACCTATAATGATGTGAAAAACTTAAAGAGAACCCTAAGATACATACAAGGAAGTAAGAAAATAGATATCGGCTATTACACAAACTCAGACCTTACCAAATTAGAAGCCAACAGCGACTCAGACTTTGCTGGAGACCTGGAATCAAGAAGAAGTACTACCGGATACATTATTATGTACTGCGGAGATCCCTTGCAGTGTGCAAGGAAACAACCTATAGTCGCACTCCCAAGCTGCGAAGCTGAATATATAGCTGTTGCAAAATGCAGTAAAGAAGTGCTGTACCTGAAAAGCATAATAGAAGAAATGTTACAAATTAAAGTGCGTGTGAATTTAAAAGTGGACAATCAGAGTGCTATAAAATGGATATAGCATGGAGTGTTAAACAGGCGTTCTAAATATATAGCCGTTTTTAGGGTTCCGTAGCCAAAAGGCATAAAACGGAACCCTTATAGTTTCGCCATGTCCGTCTGTCTGTCTGTCTGTCTGTCTGTCTGTCTGTCTGTCTGTCTGTCTGTCTGTCTGTCCGAGGCTTTGCTCCGTGGTCGTTAGTGCTAGAAAGCTGAAATTTGGCATGGATATATAAATCAATAAAGCCGACAAAGTCGTACAATAAAATCTAAAAATTTAATTTTTTTTAGGGTACCTCCCCTATACGTAAAGTGGGGGTGAATATTTTTTTCGCTTCAACCCTAGAATGTGGGGTATCGTTGGAAAGGTCTTTCAAAACTAATAGGGGTTTTCAAGAAACATTTTTTGATAAAGTGAATATATTCGGAGATAATCGCTCCGAAAGTAAAAAAAAATGTGTCCCCCCCCCTCTAACTTTTGAACCATAGGTCCAAAAAATATGAAAAAAATCGTGGAAGTAAAGCTTAAGGAAGACATTAAATGAAAACTATAGCGGACATGATCAGTTTAGCTGTTTTTGAGTTATCGCAAAAAGTTTTCCCTTCATAGTAAAAAGACTTACTTTAATTAGGTACTGATTATGCAAATTTGCCTATTTGTTTAACTCGGGTGAAAGGTACCGTGTCATCCCTTGGTTAACAATTTACTATACTTTAAGCTCCAGTTTAGCTTATTGTGACGGAAGAGTAACTACGGAACCCTACACTGAGCGTGGCCCGACATGCTCTTGGCCGGTTTTATATATTCATTCATGAAAATGTTGTAAAAGTTAATTTATGTGTTTAGTATTTACCTACTTCATGTAACTGTGCTGACATTCTAACCAAGCCATTAGAACACGTTTGAAAATGTTTGTGAACTTATCTACAATTAAGGGGGAATGTTAAATAATAAACTGAAACGCGTTTAAATAAATATTTTGATTATTGTAGTTACTTAAATTCTGAGCGTAACCTGTCTGTTCTTAATTTGCTGGACTCGATAATGTGTTCTGATAAAATAAATTAAGATTTAAGTGTTAAAAACCTCTGATTTATTATTTAAAACTTCTCACATTGCAAGTAATGCGAGAACTCTCACCGCTGTCAGCGTGGAAATCACTTTTCTGAAAGTATCCGGTATGAAATACAGCACTAAAAGCATGACTTGCTTTGTTTTCACGTTCTAACTTGTCGCATTGATTACGATAATGTCCATGCTTGTTGGATTTGCTGGCTGATAATGAGACTCGACGTATGTCTCCGAATAGGCATGACAGATCTCCAGTATCTCCACAACCTGGCGGATCAAATGTACGGACTGTACATCTTATCGAATATATTAATGAGTGATGATGAAGAGGATGGTACTACAGCCGAAGACCCTGTCCTCAGCAAATTTATGGTGCTCAAAGGGTTACTCAATGAGTACATGGCAAAAAACGCATTTCCATCAAAGAAGACCCCCTATCTTGGTGGAAGGCCAATAAAAAATTCCAACGATCGTACTCAATCGCTCGACAATACTTATCTTGCCCGCCTGGCTCGGTGGCTAGCGAACAATTCTTCAGCGGCGCCGGTTTAATACTCGTATATGATCCCCTGAGAAATAGGTTGGATGGCGACAAAGCCGCCAAGCTCTTGTTTATAAAGTACAACTTAATACTTTTGGAATCCCTTGATTTAAGGGATGATCTAAAATAAGGGATTCCAAAAGTATTAAGCTCTTTGTTTTGTTTTATAAATTTAAAACTAGCGCGATGAATCAATAATCTATCTTAGTTAAAGCGTATGTATATACTTTTAAGTTAAAAGTTAAGAAGATATTCTTAATTTGTTTTTATGTTCGCTTTCACTTTCGTTTTATTGGAGGTTGCATATGTGTATGCTGGCACAATAGTAAATTTATTATGACACATATATGACATCCGTTTGAATTTGTTATGTTTTTGTACAGCTGTCTGATGTCAATCACTTACAATATAATATTCACCACAAGAACTAGTGTTTTAACTATCAGCTCCACTATTCTGCTTAAGAGCCTAAACTAGGGTCCTTTCAATAAGAGTAGTTAGGTGTTTGATATGTCTTATATGTTTTTTAAATGTTTTGTGTAGGTAATAGATTAATTTTCTAGTTTTCATTTTTTATGCGATTTAATTTGCTGGCGGTTTTCTATGTTTGTGTAGAGTCAGGCACCATAGTTTGGAATTTAAATTTTATTTTATGTACCGAGTACAGACAAGTACAAAAGTGACTGTGTATGTCCGTAATAGTTTAAGAGGGCGTATTGGAGGTTGCATAATGTGTATGCTGGCACAATAGTAAACTTATTCCGACACATATATGTATGACACACGTTTGAATTTGTTATGTTTTTGTACAGCTGTCTGATGTCAATCACTTGCAATATAATATTCACCACGAGAACTAGTGTTTTAACTATCAGCTCCACTATTCTGCTAAATAGCCTAAACTAGGGTTCTTTCAATACGTTTAACGTACTGCATGATGATTATGTATTACTTTTTTTATACGATACATTATGTAATACATTAAGTTTGCCTTTCAATTAAGTTTCGAGTTGACATATATATTATTAAAGTCAAGCTTGATTCTATTGTGTCGTTTCATTAAAACTTGCCCTTATCAAATCAGCTTCCACTTAAAAAATACTCGGCTCCGACTCCGCCTCCGGTAAACCTCCGGATCCGGCTCCGGCTCCAGCTCCGGATCCGGATGCGGCGCCTAATCCGCCTCCGGCTCCGGATCCGACTCCGTTAAATAAAAAATAAAAACTCCGCATCCGGTCCGGCTCCGGTAAAGTCGCCTCCGTAACATCCCTGAAATAAGTAACTACAAAGCCCAACAGGGTTGCCAACTCTATTTTTTTTACCCCTAGAGCTCAACTTAAAAGCCCCTAAAACTGTACTATTGTTTTGGAAAACCCACTAAATAAAAAATAAAAGAAATTATACTTTTAATTAATTATTTATTTATACATTTTCCAGAATTTCGTACATTAAATCATTTTCAACCGGTTCGACACTTTATAGGATATCTGGGATTATATAATAAGAAATTAATTGATAAGTCAGTATGGTTTATGATCGTACCAATTACATAAATACTTGTCAAATTATCAACTAACTTTTTGCCATACAAATCCTCAATGAGTCTATAATTATGCAAAAAATCTGCTCCAATAATAGGTTGTTTAACATCACATACAATAAAATTCCACTTAAAAGTACGTCTCAAATTCAAATTTAACGTTAATGTGACGTATCCATATGACTTAATCTCGGTGTTATTCGCGGCGTATAACTTGCAATTTTTAACGGATTGTAAAGAGTCTTTCGCAAATTTAAAGTTTTTTGGAATCACACTCACATTTGCGCCTGTATCGACCAAAAATTTAAAACCAGAGTTTCTATCGATTACACTAAGGCGATAATTATTTACCAAGGTCGCCGAAAACGTCTGCACGGTGTCTAGTTTCCCGTCGGCGACTGTCCTTTCCAGCTGCATGGCTGCACGCACTTATTGGCCTTGGTCTTGTATCGGTAATGGTAGAAACAAAACCAATCAGGGCTGTTAGGGGTCCTCCCAGAGCGGCTGTTGTTGCGTGAGCGACTACGTGCACGTCCCTGGCTGCGGCTCCTCCTTCGGCTCCTACCTCGTCCACTAGAGCTGGCTAATTCACTGATGCGGCTGTTAATCTTCGCTAATTCCGCCGTTGTAAAATCATTCGGTGAACTTTGGCGCGATGTTGTCTGAATTGAGGCGACTTCATTCGGTTTAAACGTCTCCATGACCTTGTCGGCAATACTTGCAAGGCTTTCTAAGTTTTTTGAATCTGCTGACGCTACGACTGCCCTTACCGATGGTGGTAGATGACCTTGCCAAAAATAGATTAAAGTGTCGTCCGGAATTTTATCACGCGCAAGGTCACGCATTCTCCTCATTAGCTGAGATGGTCGTTGCTCACCCAATTCCATGTCTGACATCAATTGCTGTAACCTCTTCGCTTCTGTCTCCTCGTAAACACTAAGCAATCTGGCCTTAAGAGTATCGAATTTGTTCTCACTAGGCGGCTTCTCAAGGATATCCGCAACTTGCTGAATTGCTTGCTTTCCTAATTTTGCGATGACCATATTGTAGTTTGATTGATCACCTGCCTTTTGTTGTGCTAAAATAGCTTCCACCTGCAAAAACCATAGTCGCGGTTGGTCCTGCCAAAAATCAGGTATCTTTGCAGCTAATGATATAGCGGATAATTCAATAGTTGTTGTTTGTGGGGTTGGTGGTGTCGGAGACATTCTGCCACACCTCTGAAATTTGCTTCCGATGAGCCTGGAGCCGGGGAGTTGTCTGCCCGATAGCGCACGCAAACACACGCGCACTCAAGACGATTACGAATTTAACTCAACCAGATCCCCATAAAATAATTATTACTTAAGTCTGTATGCAAAATAATATTATAATTCACTGCCGTAAAAGTTCAAGGTGCACTCAATTAATGTTCATTCGGGGTCACCACTATAGGATATCTGGGATTATATAATAAGAAATGCGGAAGTACTTAATTAAGACGTGTATTTTCGCAATCACGACCGGGAGACAACTAAGGAGCGAGCTATGCGTCGGGCCTTCCGTAGCCGCGCGGAATGCTGACAACGCATAGCAGTCCCTATACACTTTTATGATCATAGGTTAGGCATGAACGATAAATAGTTTTGAGCTGAGTATGAAGCGGACCATCACTCACTTTGCAGCATTCCAATGGATAATCTATTCCGCATTGCATCACTACTGCAGCCGCTCATTGTACGATTAATAGCATTAGTATTATGTATGATGTTCACTGGTCTGACCATTTTCCTCTGGTGGTTGATTGAAGCTTTTCTACAAGTGTAAGGACGCAACCACTTTCTATAACAGTGTCAATGGTTCACGGTAAAATAAAATGGGGGCATAGAAACATGCAGCAAATTAATAATTATGGATTATTTTGTAAATCAAAATTATCCGTAATTTATGATTCTAGTCAGAGTCATTGCAATGATATCTCCAAATGTGATAACAATTTTATTTTAAGATATATAAATAGCTTTTACGATACTATTATTACTGTTCTACAAAGTGGTGCCAAAGAAAGTGCAGGTTCGGAAGCTGATGCGCCAAGGAATAAAAAGCGAATAACTGGCTGGAATTATCATGTTCGGAGTAGTCATGAAGTGGCTAAGCTTGAGTTTCGGAACTGGAGTTTAAATGGAAGACCCAATAGTGGGATGCTATTTGATAAAATGCGCGATGCTAGAAAGCGGTTTAAAAACAATCTTAGATGGTGCCAAAATAACCAAGAAACTATTAAAATGAATATTTTAGCGATACACAACAATAATCGTGACTTTGGAAAGTTTTGGAAAGCAACCAAAAATATGAGTTCAAGCCCCAAGTTGCCAACCAGGGTGAATAACGTACATGATACAAAGAAGATTGCTGATTTGTTCGCTGGGCACTTCAAGGTTACTCCCCAACATGTTGACAATGTGATGGATACTGAGCCCAGATCAGTGCCGCAGTACACAAACTGGACAGTAACCGCTAATGACGTAGCACGAGTAGTTAAATCTATGAAGCGTGGGAAATCTGCCGGCCATGACGGGCTCAGTATCGAACACATTGTCTATGCTAGTGTAGAAATATATAGGCTGCTCTCTATATTGTTTAATCTTTGTTTAAGACACAGCTGCCTTCCTTCTAGTTTAATGAAAACTGTGGTGGTTCCTATACCCAAAAACCGAACGGGTGATCTCTCAAATTTGAATAATTATGGGCCTATTTCTTTAAGTACTGTAATTAGTAAAATTTTAGAGAGACTTTTCAACCCGAACTGATGCGGAATGTGGTAATAGACGATGCGCAGTTTCGTTTCCGTCAAAGTGTCTCGACTGACTCGGCCATACTGTGTCTAAAAAACACAGTAAATAACTATTTGTAAACAGAAACGTCTAAATGTGAGTGGAGTGAACGAAGGGCCCTGGCAATACGTAGCAATATGCTGGCGCGCAGGTTCGCTAATGAGGGTTTTCTGAAACGGTGCCCGTGAGATGGCAGCACTGTTGCGTCAGGTCCAACGAACTGTCAAATACATACGCGAATTGTAATTTAATATGTAATTTTTGGTTTATTTATTCTTAAAATCATTACTTTAGGAATATTATTTTCTAATATGCCACAGTGTTGTGCAGTGCCTATGTGTGCAAATAAAACAGGAGGGCATAAGTTCCCTACGGGAGATAAAATCCGATTGAAACCGTGGCTTGTAGCCATTCGCAGAGATAAATTTACTCCAACGAAAAATAGCCTCGTTTGTAAAAGCCACTTCACGGCGGACGATTACGAGCTACCGAAGGACTCAGTATTGGAAAAACGTAAGAATCTTTTCAATATTAATAATAAATAAAAAAAAAAAGTAAAGAATCTTCAATTGGGAATGTGCTGGATGTAACCAATGCGGCCGAAATACAGTTTTATACTGGTTTCCAAGATTATGAACATATAAAATTCATATTTACTATTTTTGGTGATGAAGTAAATAGTTTAAAATATTATCCTAAAATGAAAACATTAAAGGTGCCGTTTATAAACCGATGTTATCAATTTCTTCTAGTATTAATTAAATTACGCCGGAACATGTTGTTACAAGTAATATTTTGGGGTAAAAAAAAATCTAAAGGAATAATATAAAATGTAAACGACAATGGTCAGTAACAATAAAGCTTTTATTGAAATCACTGAGGTTGGAAGAACCCGGCAACAATACTGCAAGAAGTCACAGTTGAGGTAATCCTATATTTATACATATATCTAAAAGTTTCTTAATAGTAAGACAAGTTTCTTAATAATATCCGGCTAGCATAGGTTGCACAGACTCTACAGTACTTATTAATTCTTTTTTAAACTAAAGCTTCAGGGAACAAATCGGGGTTAACGAACTCTTTTATTTAGATTTTGGTAGAAACAGCGATCCGAGGAACTTAATTTAGAAAATTCAGGAGATGTATATGGGCGCCAGGGCCAGTCGATCTGGTCCAAATGTCAAATAGTTAATAAAGGATGGGTCTAACCTCCAATGTCGGGAATTGTACCCCAGCCGCCACGTTCTGTGTAGGCCTGGACGGATGGTTACAAAACGGTCAGCGACAGCTCTCTACCGCTGGTATTATCTGGGGTTACCGGTGCATGAGGCAGGTGGTCGGAGACCGCGCGAGTTGGCCAGGTAGTTAGCTGTTATGTTTTGATGTTAATAAAACTATTATTGAGATTAATAAACACTTGTATTACTTATTATCTTAGTTTATAAAAAGTAGTAAAAGCACAGCACAGCCATCATTGATGGCATCATCGAGTAAGAGAGCGAGTTGTCAGTCTTGCCACAGATACCTAAACTACAGATAAACAGATAGCATATCTGACATCCCCCTTCTTTACCTTATCTGAAAGTAAGTACTTATTCTAAGTTAAAATCAGGTAGAGCTATTAAGATACATAATCACTCAGGTATCTAGGTTTTTTAATAGCTCTTCCTGACCGTGACCTTACACCATTATCATTTATATTGTAATGATTAATATTATTATCATTAGGCATATCTACATCACTTATATTTTGTGAAGATATGTAACCTCCTTTACATACCTACTTGTTTGCTTAGCTAATTTTTGGTAGTCCTAGCAAAGTTGTTTGACATGTCTTCTTGACTCTGTTGACTTGATAATATAAAATATTGAATGAAGTATGTTATGAATAATAAGAGTTTAATTTACATTAGTAATTATATTTCCGTACACATGAAGAAGTTTTTACAAATAGAATAAAAACAAACTTCATATGGTAGCAGAGCGAAAAAGAGAAATGTAAAATCTCCACGAAAACGGAAATACGAGAAAAAAAAAAGGGTATGTCAACTATACGTATTAAAGTGGGCTTAGAAGCCCTAGACAAGGAAAATTATGATACATGGCGCATACACGCCAAGGCGTATTTAATTAAAAACAAATTATGGAAACATGTATCGGAAACTCCTAAAGCAGATGCAACACAATCCGAACTCGACGAAGACGAACTGGCGAAGTCAGAATTAATGCTATTAATAGCACCGTCTGAGCTTAGACAAGTAAAAAACTGCAAATTTGCGAAAGATGTCTGGACCACCCTTGAATCTATATATGCGAGTAAGGGTCCTGCCAGGAAGGCACCTCTCTTAAAACAATTGCTACTAGCGAAACTCGAAGAAGGTGAAGACGTACGAGAGCACCTAAAGAAAATAATGGACACAGTTGATAAATTAAAAGAGATGGAAATCGACATCAACAGTGACTTACTTTCAATTATGATGCTTTACAGCCTTTCTTCCGATTACGAGAATTTTAGAACAGCTATAGAGTCTCAAGACTCGCTGCCTGATCCTGAAAAGCTTAAAATCAAAATAATCGAAGAGAGTGATGCTCGTCGACGAGATATCCCCAGTACTAGCAACTCCAACAGCTCTGAAGAAGCATTCTACGCGTTTTGCAAGATCTGTAAAAAGAAAGGCCACGATACTACAAAATGCTGGTCGAAAAATAAAAATAATACTAGCAAGAAAAAAAGAAAACCTAAGAACAGTTTCAGTAAACCTAAAAGCGAAACGAACCTCTACAGTTGCTACTTAATGAATGAAAAAAAACAAAATCTAGTTGGATTCTAGACAGTGGTTGCACATCACACATGACATATTCGGACAAGCCCTTTACCAATATTAAAAATACTTCAAAAACATTAAGATTGGCGTCAAAAGACCAAACTGCAAAAATAAAAGGATCTGGGCCTGCTTTGATTGAAATTAAAGAAGGAAAAATTGCTTTAACTGATGCACTTTATGTACCAAGCCTGTGCGTTAACCTCCTATCTGTTGGAAAAATTACTGATAAGGGATTAACTGTTTTATTTACAAAGACAAAAGCAATAATTAAAGATCACAAGCGAAGAGTACAAATGCAAGCAATCAGAGACGATGATGGCCTATATTATTTGAAAACTAAAAACAATAATGTTGCCAGAGCCAACAATGCTGCAGAATCTGATGATAATGCTGATAATGATCGAAAACAAGATGAGTCTACAGATATCATGAAATGGCACTGCAAAATGGGACACATGAATGAAAAGGACCTGAAGTTAGCCTTAAAGAATGAAAGCCTAGTTGGATTAAATTTTGACAGTAATAGTTCTTTGGCAGAATGCGAAATATGCATACAAGGAAAACTGACCAGAACTCCCAGCAAGCCAAGTGATAAGAAAGTATCACGTACGACTCAACGTCTTGAAATCGTCCATAGTGACGTCTGCGGTCCGTTTAAACAGCCTTCGCTGAACGGCAATAAGTATATAGTAACTTTCATCGATGACTATAGTAGATATTGCCGAGTATATTTCATCAAAAACAAAAGCGAAGTGTTGCAGAAATTTGAAGAATATAAAGCAGAAGTCGAGAACTTCACAGGAAATAAAATAAAATGCCTACAGAGCGATAATGGTACAGAATACAGGAACCAAAAATTCGACTCATTTATAAAGAGACATGGTATAGCAAGAAGGTTATCCGCTCCATATACTGCTCACCAGAACGGCATTGCCGAAAGAAAAAATAGAACTCTAATCGAAAAAGCGAGATGCATGATGTTGGAATCTAAAGCCCCCATGTGTCTATGGGCAGACGCAGTATATACAGCAAATTATTTGTCTAACCGGAGCATAAATCAAAGTATCGATAACCAAACACCATTTGAAAGATGGGTAGGAAGGAAACCCTGTGTACACCATCTATATATCTTTGGTGCTAAAGCCTTTGTCCTAAAGAAAGGAAAACGTGGGAGCAAATTTTCTTCTAAGGCATTACCTGGAATGTTCGCAGGCTATTCTGAAGTTTCCAAAGCGTTCAGAATCTATGTTCCGTCAAAGAAGCGAACAATAATATCCAAAGATGTTCGTATTCTCAACAAAATGTTCTACGAAAATGGGCAATATGTTCCTTACCTCTCACCTAATCATGGACAAAACAAGTACGAGTTATTCTATGACTTCGAAAATTATGACCATACCACAGAAAATCCTGATGACCTGAATGAAAACGAACCAATTTACGAGACCGTTGAGATCGACGAGAACGGAGAAAATGTAAAAGGATTAGACAACGAGGCAGATGATAATGTGGTATATCATGAAGCAGAACCAGAATCTGTTTCGGATGTCGATGCATCAGTCCATGCACCAGAGGAAGTAGAAGTACGGAGGGCATACGATCTTCGTGATAGATCGCGCATAGAAACGCCAAAAATATTAGAGGATTATGTTTTGGCAGCTATAAATATGGATAACGAAACAGAACCTCAAACATTTAAAGATGCTATGATAAGCAAAGATAAAGCCAAATGGTTAGAGGCCATGCAAAGTGAGATGCAGTCGCTGGATGAAATGCGAACTTGGGAACTAGTTGGTCCGCCCAAAAACCGCAAACCTCTTTCGTGCAAATGGGTCTACAAAATTAAAAACAATCCAGATGGCACTATTGAACGTTACAAGGCCAGGCTGGTGGTAAAAGGTTTCACGCAAAAACCAGGCATCGATTACCAAAAGACCTTTAGCCCAGTCGCCCGCCTCAGTACCATAAGAGCTGTTTTAGGGATGGCAGCTCAAGAAAACCTAGTGCTTCAACAATTTGATGTATCTACTGCATTCTTGAATGGTGATGTCAAAGAAGACATATTCATGAAGCAACCAGAAGGATTCACTGATGGTACAAATAAAGTTTGCAAACTTAAAAGAAGTTTGTACGGACTTAAACAGGCTCCACTATGCTGGAACGCTTGCATATCTGAATACCTTATAAACTCAGGTTTTACCCAAAGCAAGAAAGATCCCTGCCTGTACATGCGTGATAAAGTTTTAATTGCACTTTACGTAGATGACGGTTTAGTGGCTTCAGTCAATAAAACATCTGGAAGGAAATTTATAGAAGAGTTAAAAAATAGATTTAAAATAACCACAAAACCGGCGACTTATTTTTTTGGGACTGGAGATTAACAAAACCAGAGAAGGTAATATCACGCTAAATCAAACTAAATACACGGAGAAGATACTCAATAAATTCGGAATGGATAACTGCAAAGCAATGCCAACCCCGGCAGTTAAAGTTAATAAAGACGACGAAGAGGATGATGATGTAGTTTTTCCTTATCGTCAAGCCGTAGGAGCTCTAGCGTACCTAATGGTCGCTACAAGGCCAGATATAAGCTATGCAGTTAGTGTTGCCTCAAGAAACCTGGAAAAACCTAGTAATATTGATGTAATGAGAGTCAAACGAATTTTTAGGTACCTCAAAGGTACAGTGAACAAAGGATTGGTATTTTCAAAAGGCCGGGACAAGAAGTTGATATGCTTCAGTGACGCTGATTTCGGTGGTGACTCGTCTACGGGCCACTCAACATCAGGGATGGTTTTCCTGTTCAACGGTCCCATAATGTGGAAAAGCCAGAAGCAGCCAACCGTTGCAATCTCGTCAACCGAATCAGAACTTGTGGCTTTAACTGAAACTGCGAGAGAAGCGTTATGGCTAAAAGAACTCCTGGAGGAATTGGCTGGATTCATTGAAAAACCAACCATTTATGTGGATAATGAATCAACGATCAAGCTTTCCGAGAATCCGCCTTACGAGTTCCACAAGAGGACAAAACATATTAGAATTAAACACTTCTTTATTCGAGAGTGCTTACAGAATGGTGACTTCGTTTTGAAGCAAGTTTCCTCTGATCTTCAATTAGCGGACATGTTTACCAAACCATTGTTTGGACCGAGACTGACCATGCTAAGTCAAAGAATTGGACTTCAAGATTTGTCCAAATTCTAAAAAGTATTGTGGATGTGAAGATATGTAACCTCCTTTACATACCTACTTGTTTGCTTAGCTAATTTTTGGTAGTTGCCTAGCAAAGTTGTTTGACATGTCTTCTTGACTCTGTTGACTTGATAAAATAAAATATTGAATGAAGTATGTTATGAATAATAAGAGTTTAATTTACATTAGTAATTATATTTCCGTACACATGAAGAAGTTTTTACAAATAGAATAAAAACAAACTTCATATATTTTCATGAATCATTACAGGCTCAGTTTCGTTATTCTCAGTTACATTGTTCAACACATTCTCATTGTCCTCTGTTTTAAAAGTTACATGTTTTCTAGCCAAACTATAATCTTCACCAGGTGACCCTCTGAAAACATGATACCTATTTCTTTTAATTATAGAGTCTCCTGTGTCTATCAAATAATTTCTATAATTATCTTCCTATGAAACTATCCTTCCCTTAAGTTTTTTATTATCGTTCTTATCATGAAAATATACATTTTGTCCACTACGAAAACTATTAATTTTGCCTCTATTTTTCCTGTCATGATAATATTTATACATTTCTCTCTTTTTCTCTATTTTTTGCTTAACATTGTTATAGTTAACTTTCTTATATCTGTCTTTAGTTGGTAAGAAAGATGTTACTTGTCTTCCAATAAGCAATTCATTGGCAGATTCTAACTCTTGATCTATAGGCGTATTTCTGTATTCTAATAAGGCCAAGTAAATATCTTTCTTATCCTCTATACATTTTTTAAACATCTTTTTTATAGATTGTATTTGTCTTTCTATAAATCCATTAGATCTAGCATAATAGGGAGAGGAAGCTATATGTTTGAATTCCCATTCTCTACAAAATTCTTTGAATTGCCAACTTCTATATTGAGAACCATCATCAGTATACAATATTTTGGGTATACCCCACCGTGCAAATACACACTTTAATGCCTTTATATGACACTCTGAACTTTGGTCCTTCAACTCAACAAGTTCCACATATTTAATTAAATAATCTGCAATTAATATGTAAATTTTATTATTCACAAAAAACATATCAGCTCCTACTATGTCCCAAGGTTTGTTACCCAATTCTCTTAACATTAGCGGTTCAAGGGAGTGATTTCTCTGATATCTTAAACATGAGTCACAATTTTAAATTAAATCCTCTAATTCTTTTATCATAAATGGCCAAAATAGCAAACCTCGGATTCTACTTTTACATTTCTCAATGCCTAAGTGACTGTAATGCATTTTTTTAAGCATTTCCTTTCTTAAAGACTTAGGTACAACAACTGCAGTATTTTTGAAAATTAATCCGTCTGAAATATAGATATCATCTTTTATGGAATGATAATATTTTAATTGTAAAGGAATTTCTTTAGAAGTTGGCCAGGAATTTTGAATGTATTTTATTAATAAACACAGATCCTGATCTTTTTGAGTTTCAATTTTTAATTTATCCCATGTTTCTTTACTTAAATTTATGCCTTGTTTCACTAAACATACATGCAATTCTACCTTTTCATCAAGTTCTTTGTTACATATAGTATCATTTACATAAGCTCTTGATAAAGCATCTGCAACTAATAGTTCTTTGCCAGGTCTATATTTAATTTCTAGGTCATATCCTTGTAATTGAAGTCTTAACCTTTGTAATCTTAATGGAGTCTCATTCATTGGTTTTTTAAAAATATGTTCTAACGGTTTATGGTCTGTCTCTACCTGTACATGTCTACCATAAATATATTGGTGGAATTTATAGCATCCATATACTACAGCTAAAAGTTCATTTTCTATTTGAGCCCACGATCTTTGAGTTTCTGTTAAAGCTTTAGATGCATATGCTATAGGAGCATTATTTTGAAGTAAGACAGCACCCAATCCCGTGCTACTGCTGTCAACAGATAGAGTTATTAGAGTATTCATATCAAAGTATTTTAAAACTGGTTGTGAAGTTAACACTTTTTTTAGCTTTTCAAAATCATTTTTTTGTTTATCACCCCATACAAATTCAGAATCTTTTTTAAGTAGTTCCCTCAATGAGAAAGTTACATCTGACAAATTAGGTACAAATTTTGCTACATATGTTACAATCCCTAATATTGTTTGCAATTGTTTTTTACTCTTGGGCGCCTCCATACTCACAATAGCTCTAACTTTCTCTGGATCCGGTCTAATACCATCACCACTCAAAATATGTCCTACATATTTCACTTCTGTTACCCCAAACTGACATTTATCTTTGTTAAATTTAACACCTGATTTCTCTGCTTTATCTAACACCATTTTTAATCTTTCATTGTGCTGTTCAATTGTTTCCCCCCATACTATAAGCTCATCAACGTACTGTTCTACTCCTGTAATGTCCTCAAAAATATCTGAAAAATATTTACTGAATACCTCCGGAGCCGAATTCAAACCAAAAGGTAAGCGTATGTAACAATATCTACCAAAGTTACCAGCATTGAATGTTGTATATAACTGACTGTCCTCACTTAATTTAATCATGTAAAATCCTTTTGATGCATCTAAGACACTAAAGTATTTAGCAGAAGGCATTTTGGCTACTAATTCCTCAAAAGTGCTCATTTTATACCGTTCCCTAATTATGTATTTATTTAAATTCTGAGGATCTAAGCAAATTCTAATATTACCACATGGTTTCTTTGTAACTACCATTGAATTTACCCATTCCGTTGGCTCACTAACTTTCCTTATGACACCTGCACGCTCCAGTTTGTCCAGCTCGGTTTTAACTTTTTCCTCTAATTGAAATGGTATTTTCCGGGGTCGCTCAGCAATTGGTACATTATTGTCTTGTAATTTTATTTTATATTCATATGGAAGTTCACCTAGACGGATGCACAGCTTTTGTTTAGGCACATAGCTGCAAAATGGTTGTATTTGCCACACCTCACACACTTTTTGTTAAATGCTGGGCATTTTGCATAGCCATGTTGTCTGCCACACTTGCCACAAGGTTTCTTATGATATGACGGTTCTGGTTGTCTTGTGTGCGCTTGACCCTGCTGTCTGCCGTATGACTGCTCTCTGGTTCTGCTCCTGGATGGCTGCCTTTTATCACTAGAGTGCTCCTTTTTTATGTTCCTTCTTTGTCCCGCTCCCACTTCTATTCTTGCTACCTCATTTTTGTTCTTGATGGTATCCATTTGAGCTCTTGTAGCTTCAGCCGCTCTGCTCATATTTATACATCTCTCCAAAGTCAAATCCGTTACACTAAGTAAGTCTTCCTTTAGTTCGTTGTCAATTAATTATATTATTATCTGGTCCCTAATGAGTCCATCCTTGAGTTTCTCGAAATTGTAGTCTAAGCTAAGTTTTTTGAGTGCTGTCACAAAGTCTTCTATATTTTCCCCAGCTTTTTGCTTCCGATTGAAAAAAATATGTCGATTGTATGTTTCATTGCTTGGTGGACTACAGTGTTCTTCTAATTTCTTGAGTATTTCTTGGTATGTTAGTTTTTCTTTGTTCTCAAGTGTATTGTAGACCACGAGGCCTTCATCACCTATGCTGTGAAGTAGGAGTGCACTTTGCTGTTTTTCAGTCAACTTTTCGGCCGCACCACTCGCCTCAAAATATAGTTGGAATTTTTGTTTCCAATCATGGAAAGCTTGTTTGATGTTGTTTCCTGAAAGATTCAGGGGTGCTGGCGGTCGTAACATGTCCATTTTTGTGATGCAAATGGCGTCCCATGGAAAAGTTTTCTCTATTTGTCCCAATAGTTTTTTATTTGACATACCGTTGTGATTCTTATGTCCGCAGCGCCATGTTATGTTTTGATGTTAATAAAACTATTATTGAGATTAATAAACACTTGTATTACTTATTATCTTAGTTTATAAAAAGTAGTAAAAGCACAGCATAGCCATCATTGATGGCATCATCGAGTAAGAGAGCGAGTTGTCAGTCTTGCCACAGATACCTAAACTACAGATAAACAGATAGCATATCTGACATTAGCGCCCCGCCATGAACTCCGTTGGTGGATACAAGGCTTGCATGGAAATTATGCAGCTTATGTCAACACCCGGGGCACGCGATGTATCGCTCTTCAACGCAGCAACAAACTTAAGGTTAGCATGTTATGCCGAGGTCAAATGGGCGATGGAGCCCGATCTCAAAGGGTATAGCCGATCCCGGCTCGAATCGAACCAAAAAGAAGATCTCCCTTCCTTTCCGACATCTTGAGTGACAGATAGGCCGACGGGGTTGCCAAGTCCGAATTAGGCTCGTGCAAACACTACATGACTCCACAGACAAAACTATCGTTTATGGTTCCTTCTGTTTTACTTAAAAAAGACCTAACCATCTGCGCAGTAATAACATAATGTTAAAGAAAAACACACTATGATTAAATATGTTCTACGAATAAAACACAGGAATGCGGGGAAGCGCAATGTTTCTTCCGGATTTGAAGCTAGCAATTCTGACCCATAGTGTTCGATCGCGCGTTAGCTAGTACGCTAATCCTTAGCTAGATGGCTGCAGGAGTTCGGAACTAACGCGAGCCTTACTTTTTTAATAATGAAGAAGAAAAATTACATTTTGTTGTTACAGTGCTCCCCTTCCCGAAGAAAATTTTGAGTCCGGCATAATTTTGAGCTGGTCCCCAGTTCGCAAAACAAACCGCAGGTTTCAACCGCTCCCAAATGAACAGTTACACAATGTAAGGTAGAAGGAAAAACAACCATCAGAATCGAACCCACGCACTAAACTATAAAATGATAAGCACAGTTGGCTGTAAACCAGTTATCAAATACAAACTATAACAATTACTCCTACTCTCCCTTAAGAGGGAGCTTAACCTAAGTAAAACTTAACGCAGGTAGGAGAAGCTCGAAGCTTCCTTCCTAATGCGTCGCATCGCTATATATCTTGGCGACGCAGTGAGCGACCTGAGTGGCGGGCTGCGCGTCCAGGGTATACGGCGGAATATGGCTTATAGCCAGTTAGGTTAAATGAATAACCTACGGTAATAACTGTGAGGTAACAGTCTATCAAAAAAAAAAAATAATAATTAATAGTAGTGTCCGATAGTTCGGCTTAGGAGCCACAGAACTACCGGTTGACACTCTTCACAGGAATGCTGTCCCTGCAGTGCGAAATCAGGGACTTCGCCCTGCACTTATAGCTTATAGCCAGTTAAATTGATCACGGAACAAATTTTTTAAGATTCCGGGCATGCCAGGACCCCAAATTTTTACCCGTATAAAAATCTTCTAACTCGTATACTAAATTCGAGAGTTTACGAATTACTCGGCACTTCGCATACTTAGGAGCGAGCTTAGCCATAAAGAATTTACCAGCGTCACTCAAAGGAAAAGTTCTTTTCATAACAACCTCACCCTCACTAAATTCAACCGACTGACGACCCCTATTATAATAACGCGCCCCTCTATCATGAGCTTTAATTAACAATAACTTAACCCGATCGAAAACTTCTCTCAAGCCGCCTAAAGATTACGCGTACCGGTCTGGAGAGTCAATTGATAGGTTTAACTTCGAAGTTTGGCAATCTCCATAGACTTTACCGCAAGCAACAGCCTCCCTACCATGAACCAGAAAGAAGGGGGGATAACGAACTGTTTCACTAGTGGTGGAATTCATGGCAAACTGAACCTTCGGCAAAGCTACATCCCAAGCTCGATGATCATTCTGGACCATGATAGAGACGGACGTCATCAGGGTTTTATGGTAGCGTTCTACGGCGTTAACCTGAGGGCAATAACGCGGGGTGTAGTGAATTTGGGGAATAACATATTTCTGAAACAAAGCTTTAAGCTCGCTGCCAGTGAATTGCGTAGCATTATCCGCAATCACTGTGCGCGGCACGCCGTGCTTGAGAAACACCTCATCCTCTAGACGCTGGGCAATAGTCTTCCCTACCGCACGCCTAAGGGGGAAAAACATCACGTATTTCGAAAAGCAACATAATACCGACAGAATGTAAGTATAGCCTGCCCGGGAACGAGGTAGTGGGCCCACTAAATCGATACTAAGTGTGTCGAATGGACGCGAACAGTTCTTACGATGTCCCATGGTGCCTATAGGAGGCTGTTGTGAGTTTTTATACGTAGCACAAACCTCGCACCCTCGAATGAATTTAGCTACATCCTGGTACATTGAAGGCCAATAATAGAGTAGCGATAATCGCTTGTATGTTTTAAAAACTCCCAAATGGGAAAGCTCCTCGTTGTGACATGTTCTAATTAAATCTTGACGTTGACTCGATGGTACGACCACCTTCCAGTCGAACTCCCCCGAAAGATTAAATTTACTTTTACAGTAACGCATAAGTTTATTGTTTTGAATCGCGTAATTCGGACAAGAGCCTGGGAAAACCTGACATCGCTTAAAGATCCTATTATACCACTCACACCTATGAATTTCCATCACGGGTACACTACGGGATAAAGCGTCTGGTACTACATGTTCTTTACCTTTACGATGTATGATTTCAAAGTCATAAGGGGATAACCTACAACCCCAACGTGCTAATCTGCCCGTCGGATTAGTTAAATTAAAGAACCACTTTAAACTGGAATGATCGGTAATCACCTTAAACCGGGGTCCGCCTTCCAGATATGGCCGAAAATGCTCTATGCTGAAAACGACGGCTAGTGCCTCGCGCTCAGTTGCGGAATAATTACGTTCGGCGCGGTTTAACGAGCGGCTCGCGTAAGCTATTGGATGCTCCAGCCCGTCCGACATTAGTTGGGTCAAGGTTCCGGCCACGCCGTACCCAGACGCATCACAATGTAGAAGGAAGGGCTTCGAAAAACCCGGGCACGATAATATCGGTGCCGTAACTAAGGCCGACTTGAGTTTTTGAAAGGAATATTGAGCTTCCTTCGTCCACGCGAAAGGAGGCGCATTCTTCCGAGTACTTGTTAAAGCATTTAAGGGGGCCGCGAGGTCACTGAAATTTTTAATGAATCTACGATAATAGGACGCGGTACTTACAAACATTTTCACTTCTTTACGGTTGGTAGGAACCGGGTAATCTATGATAGCTTGGATTTTGGAAGGATCGGTATGTAGTCCACGCTCGTCCACTACATAGCCGAGGTATTTAAGTTCCTTCCGGCAGAACTGGGACTTACCAAAATTAATAGTTAAGTTAGCGGCTGACAAACGGTCCAATACACGAGTTAATAACGAAATATGTTCCTCAAACGTCTGACTAACAATGATGATGTCATCCAAGTACACAAAAAGCCTATCATTAAATTCGGGTCCAAACAACTTATCCATTAGACGCTGTTGGGTACCAGGTGCTCCAGTCAACCCGAAACACATAACCTTAAATTGAAACAAGCCGCGTTTAGGCACCGTGAAGGCCGTTCGTTCGCGCGAGGCCTCATCTAAAGGAATTTGCCAAAACGCGCTCTTTAAGTCGATCGAGGACAGAAACTTCGCGTCCCTCAACTGATCCAGAATACGTGATATATACGGTAACGGATACGCATCGCGTTTACTTACAGAATTTAACTTGCGACTATCCAAGCAAAAGCGTAACTCCCCATTAGACTTAGCTGTAAAAAGGGTAGGATTATTCCAAGCACTAGTACTGTATGTTTTATGTTAACCAATTTCAAAAATAATATCATAAAGTAAAACATGTTTTTTACTTTCATTTATATACCGTCACTTTTAACAGTACTGTTCATTCATGATCACATTACATGGTTTACCTTATTGCTATATTAAAATATACTTCGTTGTTAAATAATAAATAACAAAAATACAAAATTAAACTTTGTTTTATTTTTATCACATAGAATCTTATATGTACTATCAAAATTATTAACATTCATACATATTCATTGCTATCTGTGGCAACATAAATTGGAAGTCGATTGTCAAAATCAATTTCGCACGGGCCTTTTCGTCATCTGCAGCTTCTGTACCCGTAGTTTCTGGCTTACGCGTAATAAACTTCTGCGTGCCCTCTAGGATAAGAAAATTCTCTGCTGCGAAAACCCACTCACTGTAGTTCTCTCGGCCACGTAACTTGGGCACATTCATCACATAATTTGGTGACGACATCTTCGGATTTATGTCACAGACCGCACTCACAATATATCACACACGATACACTACAAACTAGCAATCTAATACTTGACTAACCCCCTGTATTTATCAATTCTATGGCCCACAACCTATAATTAAAATACGTGCATGTTAACCGAAGACTATTTATTGTGTGACAGAATGACATGACAGCAATTCATATTAAAAAACATATTTGGAACATCACAATTCCATATTTAAACAAATACTGTAGATGGCGCTGCTGGATATCAAAAACTACAGTTTCTAACGGAAAGAACTGAGAAATGGTCTATCTTTCGCATTTTTTACCGATTTTCTTGAGCACTACAACAAATTAAATAAAAAATTGCAAGGCAAGAACCAATTTTTAGATAAGACTTGGAGTTGTCTGAAATCGTTTAAAACTCAGCTTTTTCTGTTTACTAATTGCATAGCAAAGAACGACTTAACTCACTTTCCACGTTTAAAATCTATGGCACCAGTGAGTTTGAACAAACTGAAACATTTCAGTCAACAGTTGAAGAAACTTCACGCAGAATTTGAAACTAGGTTTCAAGATTTTAAGAACATACAGCCATTCCTAGATGTTTTTTCGATGCCGTTTAACGTAGACCCCGAGAACGTCTCTGCAGAGTTGCAATTGGAAATTATCGAAATGCAGTGTAGCACCCATTCAAAACAACTGTTCTTAAATTCAACAAAGCTAGATTTTTATAGAACCCTGCCGAAAGCTGAATACCCAAAGATGATTGCTCACGCCCAGAAAGTCATGGCGATGTTTGGGTCATCGTATGTGTGTGAGCAGACATTTTCAACAATGAAATTGCGAAAAAACTCAATCAGAAACCGACTTACTGATGAACACCTTTTTTCGCTGCTGAAAGTTACTTCGTCGCAACTCGAACCTGCATTCGACGATATAATATATGGCACAACAAAAACAATTTCATATGTCTCACAGACCTGGTCCTTCGAATAAAAATAAATAAAAGCTAAAAAGTGTGTCATTTTGATCACTACATATGATTAATTAAAGTTTAATTATAAGATTCATGAAACCACTTCAAATAAAAAAATTGTGTATATTTGTGTTTTTTTTAACGATTTTATACAAAAGTGCAGTTTTGCTGCAATTATGGCCCTCCTCCGAAATTTCTCAAGCTTTGCCCACCCCTGATCTAGGCACTCTAAAAGGCCTAGGTCAGCCGAGAACAATGGGATGATTGTACTTACTATTGTTAATATGTTATCGGTCAGGCCAATAAAAGTACTTTGATAACAGTATATTGTTTTGTTTACGCAGAGACATACAATGGCGTACACAGGATAAGAAAGTTGTAATAATATTTGACGGCTATGGTATTGCCACAGACAAAATATATAGAGACAACATAGTGCGCATTTTAATTCTCGACACTACTACTACTACTTTGTTGTGGGTTAGAGTGACAATCACGAGCATAGTGCCCCGGTTTCTTGCACTTGAAGCATTTTACCGACCTTCTAGCCATCTTCTCAGTAGCTAGTGCTGTTTCCTCTTGAGCTTTGGAACTTGAATCTTCATCTAGAAGTCGCGCCGTAAGGTTAATAACAGTTTGCTTACTTGGATCGAGTCGATCGAGACAGCCAAGCTTGTCTTACCATGCGATAGCGCTCCGGCAAGGACCCAGTATCTTGGTTACAATTGCCATTTCTGACATTGTTTCGCCGGCATCTTTTAATTGTTTAGCGATATTTTCTATTTTCGAAATGTGTTCAGCAATGTTATCGTCCTCCATAAACTTGATCGTGTAGAATTTCTCATGCAACAGCATTATGCAATTTTCACTTTTTTGGTCGTAGATCGAGTCTAATTTTGCAAAAATACCACTCGCCGTTTCACAGGTTTCAATTAGACTTATTTGCGGTAATTCCATACTTGCTGTTACTACGTACATCGCCTTCGCCGTATCTTTCTTCCATTCGTTCTCATCGGCGCCAGCCGGCATTACGGGAGAGGTTATGTGATCGCCCCTTGCCTTGGAGGTTATGTGATCGACGCTTGCCTTGAAGGCCCCTGGCCTTCAAGGCAAGCGTCGTCTGGAACTTCCATTGTCTGTAATTGTCGCCAGCGAACGCGACGCCAAGACCTCCAAGATCCATTGGTACGTACAAACGTGCCCGTGCCGCGCTACAACACACGCATGCATCCGACGCAGTGTCGAGACTGTATATGTTAAGAGGCCCCCAGACGGGCCATAGTTTCACGAAAATGTGTGGCTGCAACAGTGTGGCTGGTAGCATCAGCCAGCATTTACGGCCAGACAATGCAATACTCGACAATATTTTTAGTATGGCCGGGATATATTGTGATATATTTTTAGTGTGGCCGATGAATGTTTAGGGTCCCAGCCATATTGCCGGTAAAATCGCTTTGCAATCGAAAATACTGCAATATTTCTTATTGCTATCTCACTATACGGCATAAGTGCGTCCTTTTTTCATGCTACGTGAAGTTTGCCGCGATTCGTTCAAGTACATAGCTATGTTCGTGTTTGTTGTTGTTTGGTTCGCGGTTTGAGGTTAGGTATGTATCAAAATGAGTGGAACATGGTCAAACGCAAAAATTATTGATTTTATCAATGAAGTGCATTTGTACCCGCAATTGTGGAACGTGGAATGCGGAATATACAAGGATCGAAACGCTAAGAAAGATGGGTGGGCAGATGTTGCCCAAAAATTTGGTATATCAAGTGAGGAGGCGTACAAAATATTTAGAAGTTTGAGGACATACGCCAAGAACGAGGAAAAAAAAAAAGAAAAGTGGCAGCGCTGGTGGAAAGCCCGTAAAACGGTTTGCCTTTGACGCCATATCATTTGTCCTCACGCAAGATACGCCAAACACGGGACTGGACAGTGAAAGTAGTTTAGTTAACGTAGTAAGTATCCTTTATTATTACTTAGTATTACACTTTATTATATTATTATACAGACTAAGGATTAGAACTTGCTCCTGCTAAATATTTATCTTGCCATGCTACTCGACCCGGTTCTGACATAAAATATTGCATAAACTCGTCTCTCACTGCTTTTGCTCGAGTGGATGCGTTCCTCCCCATTGTTCTTAAATTTGTTAGATGATGTTCATCAGCTCGCCATGATCCTGGCATCAATGTTCCAACATCAATATCTTCACAATCGAAAGACCCTGGTGGTGAATACACAGCTTGTGCACTTGCGTTTCGTCGCAAAAAATTGTGTAAATACGCACAAGCTAATACTATATGTTGTACATATTTCGATTCAACATCAATGGTTGTATGCAATATACGAAAAATCGAAGCTAAGATTCCAAAAGAGTTTCGAACAATTCGGCGTGCTCTTGATATTCTATAATTACAAACCCGTTTAGGAGATCCTGCATTTAAATCTATTGTATAGGGTTTGCAAATATTTTCTGTCAAAGGGAATGCATCATCTGCGAGAAAAACATATGGTGTTAACATTGCTCGACCGGGGAGGGCTTCAGGATCCGGTATGTTAAGATTTTGGTCAAGGAGTGCCTTCCCGAAGGCTGTGTGTCTAAAAACTCCCCCATCGGATATTCTTCCTTGAACTCCAGCATGCACATACAAGAAATTGTATCGTGCATCTGTTACAGCGAATATCACTATGCTAAAAAAATGTTTATAATTAAAGTATTGACTGCCGCTGTTGGGGGGGGGCAAGTTATTGCGACATGCTTGCCGTTCATTGCCCCTAAACAGTGCGGGAAATTCCAACGATCTTCAAAATCTTTCGCAACTTCTTTCCATTCTGCCGCTCTAGATGGCATCTGAAAAAAGTTTGTAAATAATATATTAATAAAATCTTTTTTTAGGTGACTGAAACCCTAGAAACTACCACCGATGTTGATCAAGAACAAGAAGTTATTAATTCAGACACAACAGACTCGCTTTCAGCTTCTACTCCAAAACCACCAAGCTCTAAGAAGTCCAAAACAAATAATAATTCTGATCCATTTTTGGAAAAAGCCCAACAAATTTTACTTCAAGCTGGTGAACAAAATAAGAATGAATACTCTGCTTTTGGAGAACACGTAGCATATAAGTTCAAAAAATATGATCCTTACACTCGAAGTCAAGCAGAAATGAAAATCATGCAAGTTTTATATGATTGTGACATGGCAATGTTTCGTCGAAACTCTGTATCTTCTGCATTTACTCCAAGTCCGGATAATCAAAGCAGAGATGGAGCAAGCACATCTCACACGTCTCCTCCGGCTTTACATTCAACAATGGAAAATAATCCTGGACCCAAATCCTGAATCCAAATGGATGACGGAAGATGAGAAAAACAAGTTCGAAAATGTCATGAAAAAATTACAAGAATACTGCGAGCCCAAAAAAATGTGCTTCATTCAAGGTTCCTTTTTTCACCAAAAAGCAGGAGAAAAGTGAACAATTTGACAGCTTCCTAACTGACGTAAAGAGGCTAGTTAAAAGTTGTAAATTTGAAGCGGAAGATGAGGCTGTTCGTATTAGGTACCAATGATTTGAATACGCAGAAGAAAATAGTAATAGAAGGCGATGATGAGATTTATAAGTTTTGCTGTGTACTAACACTAATATGGATTGTATTATTCGAATTAAAAATATTGAATTGAATTGAATTGATGCGGATCATCAAGAACAGGACAGTGTCAAGATGCCAAATCTCGAAGACTTCTTGTCATTTGTGGGAAGAAGAGCTAGCAGCATTTAAGAAAGCCAACAACGTGAAGTCAATTCACATGTAGTGTGTGCTACGCCCCACCCACACACTAGCATAGCCTTAACATATATAAGTGCATGTAGGTGTTATTTAAGCAATTATACGTTTTACCTTGAACCTACCCAACCAGCAAAAAGTGGTTCTTCAACTATCCTAGAACCATGATTTCTTGAGGATTATATGAGACTTATATCTGCATATAAACCCGGAAAAGGGCCCATTTTATAAGTCTATCTTTGCTTACAGCGCGATTATATCAGGCCCCAGCCATCCCACTTTTGATTATATGGCTCGTATATCGGGATTACGCAAGTGTACTATTACCTGGGAATGCCAATATAAATGCACTATAGTAAAAAGTGAGATTAACTCGGGCCTAGCTAGGCCTCTACTAAGTACGCAGCTAGTGTTTCAGTGAAATGTCAAACTGTGATGTGTGGTTTTGTGCAGTGTAGAAAAATATTAAATAGTTTGTGCAAAGGTAAGTGGTATTTATTAATATGATAACTAGAAAATATTGTCAACCATAGTAGAAAAATATATCCTATTGTTCTTAGTATTTGTGATGACTGTTTGCTGGGGAATGTGAATTTTCTGTGAACCTTATCTTGGTTTCGATTGAAATTTTAAAGCGCCATTTTAAAATGGCTTATTAACACTTTGTGTATTCATTTATTTATCAACAAAATGTTAGGAAACGTCGCCATTTTTGGGTGACATTATCCAAGTATGCTATAGAACTGATAAAAGTTAATTTAGTTCTACAATGGTAAGTGTCAAAACCAAAACAAATTCGCCATGTTGTTACCAATTAGGGTTCCACAATTAGGGTTCTGCAATTCTTACCTACATACTGTCGTATCAGGGGACTGAAAATCGTAGATTCTGTTATGATAAATATTTAGTAGGTAGTGAGGATGTAGTGAGGATATTTTCATAGCTAAAAATTATGAATAGGCGGTCCAATTTACCTTATACTATTAAGCAAAGTTGTTCAGTTTTACGGGTACAGCGGACCAAGGCGTTAGCTGACCCGCCTTAACCGCGCGTTTTTAGAGAAACAAGCGGTTTAGGTGGCTCAGCTAACGCCTTGGCCAACTGTACAAAAATTAGAAAATTATTATCAACAAACGGGTACTTACAATAATATTTAGATAAAAGATTAGATTAGGAAAGTTTTCAAAGAAAAATCATATCAGTTTACTGTGGGTACTGTATTAATAAGTTAAGCATTAGTTTGAAAATGATTTTGTTGGACGAATAGTGTGTAAGTAATTTAATTTTTTTATTCAGGTTACCAGCATTCCAAATAATAGTATGGTGATGTTCCTGGATATAGATCGATTTTTAACAAAAAATGATTTCCGAAGTCTAAGGGACTTGCAATGGCCTTGGAGTATTACACATTTCTTACTATCAGAAACATGTCCCGGGTGTCACACCATTGTGTCACTTAACAATAGAGATTTACATTTTATTAAGATTTACGAAGACATCAGATCATTGCTATATCAAGATTGGTTTTGGTGTGAGAATTGTAACTACGCAGTTTATGATCACTTTCCAAGAGACGAGTGTGAAATTTGTAGCTAGTACTAGTATGTAACTAAATACATACCTACTTACTACTTAAGTACCTAGCACCACACAATATTTATTAACATAGTTTCATGTGAGTAAAATGAGGTCTTACCTAATATACACGCATACGACTATGTAACGTAATTTATTGAATAAGTACCCTGGCATATGTTTACTAAATTTTATTTATTTACTTAGGTATAATAAAACTTTATTATTAGGTAGGTATCGGATATAAAGGGACTTAGATTTACAACTTGAATGAATGAGAAATTATTTGTTTGACTCAAAGCGTTATACCAACACCACACGCGCAAGTTCATTTACTTTCAAAGAAATTCAGTAGAACTGTGTATTTTTGTTTACTAATCTAACTAAGAATAATTATGTTATACTAATATTAACATTGTCATACTTTGTGAGTATGCATGTATAGATGTTTGTTACTCTTTCACGCAAAAGCTACTGAACTGAACCGATTACAATGAAATTTGGTATTATAAGGGGTCTAACCATAATATTAAAAGAACGGTAGGTGTGATCAAAATACATTTATTTGGCACAATGAATATAACCTCTTCCAATCTAACTAACCACACGACAGTAGTACGCTTGTCGCTTAGACAAGCAATTATATTGTATCGAGTTCTAACAAAACAAAACGTACTGACCTGCTAATAATACAATCAACGTAACCACTTGTAATTTGCATCGACTGTCATCGTTCGACTGTCATCGTTCGAATGTCACCTCCCGAATGCTCGTTCAATATTTAAGATGGAGGGATCGATCACGTGACTCTTCACGTGATCGATCGTTACAAATACTTTTAATAGTATAGTTAGCTTATTTAATCTAGAAAAATGTATTATAATGACAAAATATCTATATAAACTAAACAGTATCCTTACAGCTCGGCCATCCTGCTAGAGCAAGTCCCTTTGCTCACCTACATTTACCATTAGGTTACATTTTAGATTTACTCGTTTCATATCAGTATATTACAAAATAAAGTATTTTAACTAAGCAATACGAATTTCAAAATTCTAAAAGTAAATCTGCAAGTAGACCTCAAGGACTCTTTTACAAGTCAATACAACATTTATAGTAACATCATGTAGTGACATGAAAAAAATATAACAACATTTACAAATACAACGGCCAATACCTAGGTAAACATTACATTATAATTATCTTAAAATAAATAATGACTACAGTAAAACAGAGACATATTGTCTCTATGGTAAATAATACATTAAATCTGGAGATGTAAAAGGTCCCCAATATCAGAGTACTAATACTAATAAGATTTGGAGATGTACAGTCTCTCCAAGTGTCAACATGAAATCTATACTAAATAAATAAATCACGCCTAGACTGTTAAGCTAGCAGTTTCATAAAGTATACAGCACACATAACTTAATTTGAATTATAATTTAATTTATTAACGTCTACAAAGCCTAATCGAAAGCATTTATTTTATAACAATAGTGCAATATTCACAAAAAATATCAATTAATCTAAATTACCTATATCCTAGACTATTAGCCATGCTAACTAGCCATGATGATTACTCAGACCCATTCCATTTGGACTTTCAATGTCGTCGTCCCAATATCATCGTGTTTTTTTTTTTTTTTTTTTTACTTTTACTAACTTAACACCCAAGACAAATAAAGATAATAATAAAATAATAATTAATTAAGTTTATCACAGTAATAGTGCTCAAGTGAATCTCCATATCGAGCTTTCTTGGACAGCATAGTTATTAAAACTTCCGTGTAATCATCACGACTTGGAAATAATTCTACAAGCTTCCTTTTCCACTCTGACCACGTGTATAGGTTAGTGCTGAGACCCTGGTACCAACATTTAGCAAGACCTGTAAGTTTCAGAAGCGTGAAATGTATAATCTCTTTCTCTGCCCACCCGTAAGTCTCAGCCCACTCCTCTACTTTTGTAAGCCATGTAGGAATGGTTTGATCTTTCGATATTGGATCGAACTCAAGAATCTTCATCTCTTCAATATCTTTATGATGATTAGAAATTTACTTATAGTATTTTCACCAGATTCATTCAGGTAGTCTACTTACTATCTACGACACGATCGACGCATGGAGAGTGAGAGTACAACCTTTTATGTTTAGAGGTTACACGATAATAACAGCTAGTAATAATAATATGTTGTGATACTTATGTATATACTACTGTGTGACATGTAAAATTATTTATAATTTTATTAATAAATATCTTAATCTCTTAATCTGATAGTCGTCATCAGAACTACTACTACAAACATAGTGCCTCTTTCTCTCCATGCGTCCATACCGTATTGGACTTACATGGTGTCGCGGATGCTTATAATTATGCTAGATGTCTTCATAAGAGGAACTCCACGACCATCCGCAATTTCTTGCGCGCCCGTGCGTCTATGGCGACATGCTTCAACTGCACGGAACATGTCTGGACCCAAATTTGGTGTTCGTGAACGTGGCACTCTCTCACACCGTAACTCGCAATCATACTCTTCATCATGCAGCAAGTGTTTGCGGCTTTGCCTACCTTTCAGGCTCCCTTCCGCTCCCTCACTTGGCATGGCAGATGTTTTAGGCGTTGGACGTTCCCGAATCTCACATTCGTTAACGTCCACTTCCGCGACATTATGATCGGAGCTGCGCTTCTCTCTGCGCCCATTATTGCTGACCTTATCGTCATTTGCGTCCATCACTGAAACTTAGATTTGTACGGATAATATCATTGTTCATTCAAAATATTAATCGTCCTTACAAAAACATTACGAGTATCGTTGCGGCATTTTGCAACATATGCTTAAAATATGATTAGGTAGAAAACACGTTGTTCTTTTAAAAGAGCTCTATCAGCCGACAGGATACCTTGATTTCAGTTAAGTTTTATTATTAATTTTGAATACCATTAAAACTATAATATTAGCATTTCCAACAAGCTGTAACAGCCCGAAATATCACCCCTGCCAATTTATTAAATTTCATCAAGTCCTGAGAGTTTTCAGGAAGCGACATGTCAGGTCCTTTCTGATAAAACTCTACTCTATATAAAAATATATTAATTTTAAATCAAGTTTTAGTCGTTTTTAGTAGCCTGAAATATCGTTTCAAGCCATTTCTAATGATACCTTACGCAATGTCAAAACATTGGAAATTATCACGAGTTTCAGTCGCCATCAGCAGCCTTAAATATCGTTTCAGGCCGTTATGAATGAATCTCTACACAATATATGAGATTTAAAATTTTAACAAGTTTTAGTTATTTTCAGCAGCATGAAATAACTACTGTTTGTGGAGACCGGTCTGTTTAAGCTTACACGGGGTACAGGTTATGTTAAAGTATGTAACTTTACTTTTGAGTGACATTAACGTGAGCCACTTCATTCGGTTCTTGTCTGTTTTATTTTTTTTGTCTTTTAATTATTTATATAAGAATTCAAGCCTTGGCGACCCTCTACATCTCTAAGGATAATTTAATATATATTTTTATATTTTATCTCTGACACTTAGAGACTTATACATCTCTAAAGAATTTTAGTATTTTATGGTTTTTTTTTTTATCATAGTTTTTTTTTGCGTAATTTGACATTTAGAGACAGTATACATCTCTAATAAAGTATTTATTATTTCATAGATTCGATATTTGTAATTGTTTTTTTTTAATTTATTGTTTGTAAAAATGGACATGTAAAAGTGCCCCTGTGGCCTATTTGCTGAATAAATGTTTGATATTTGATATATTTGATACACTATATCAAAACTCTAAATTTGCATCAATTATTAGTGTTTTTCGCAGCCTGAAATAACGTCTCAGGCCGCATCAAAACGATTTCATTATTTTTCTTATAAAAATCATCTTAATTCCCCTCGTCATGTTACATTAAAATTATCCTAACATCACAAGGTATTTACGTATATGAATCTATTATATAGATTAATTATTGATTTATTTATCATATCGTTTATTTTCTTTATACCAATAATTTGATCACTATTTGAATAAACAACTATTCAATTTGTTCATATAAATGTAAGACGAGCAAACTCAAGCTCACCTAGGGAATTCGAACAATAAAAACTAATAAAAAGAATAGGCAAGTTTGCATCATTGCCACACCATCACGCATCTAGCTTTAAGCATAACGTAAAAATATATATTTTCAATAAAAGTACAATAATAAAAAAACCATTTTATTGCGAACATCGAACTAGAATAACTATAAAAGACTGACTTGGGCTCAAAAATGACCCCTCGGCTACTGTGCCGAAAACGAATCGACTGTGCGGGTAGTTCGAAAAACTCGCGCGATTTTCTAATGTAAATGTTGATGTCAACTTTAGCCAGTCTTCTCCGACAACACCGTCCTTGAAACGTCGGAGGTAAATTTAAAACTTAAGCGATTAAGTCCCATTTGTATAAGTTAAAGATGTGTAAAAATCGTGAAGGTTTAAATCAGTGAATTGACTGTACTAGGCGGAATTAGACAGCTTTAGTACGACAGCAGCCTTCTGTGGCATAACATGTCAGCCCATACAAAATTATTAATTCAGAAACCTATATCAAATGCCTTATTGTGCGTTTATTGGTACCAACAATTCAATACAACACAAGAAGAAGAATGGGATTAATTGGTTTGTGTAAGTTTAATTCCTAAACATGATAAATAATTATTTAAATTAACAGACTGTTGTAGACTAATACGCTAAACCAAATGTCGTAACTATATGTATCAGTTTCATAATAACTCATGCCCTTTTGGGCATACTTTGATACGGGGTGACAGAATGAGATGGCGTTATGCAATATTTTACTTTAAAGGAACTCCAATTACTTGTTCTTATGTAAAATATCAAGTACGGTGCAAATTTCTTGCCGATAAACTTCCTGTTTTATTTATTCAAGTTTCACAAAGGACCGGAACCAAGGATCGTTACCGGTATTCTGACTACCGGTTTTAAATTAGGTATAACCGGTTATAGTTGTATTTCGCAATTTTTATCACTAAAGCTTTGATTACCGGTATAATCAATAACCGTACTCATGTCTATTAGTGATTTTGCCATTAGACAACAATATCTGTATTTGACATTTTACCCTTATAAACCATTACCGGTTATACATGTCAATGTCAATACACTCCTTTATTTGTGACTTCGAAGATGTTGCGCTTTGCGTATTGCTAAATTGTCAGAATATTTCAGACTTAGTACTTTGGCAAGGCTTTTCCTTTGCGAATAAAAATGAAGGACATCGTTACTTAAATAATTTACTTTCAGCAGCAAATAATATTAATCTAGGTACTACTACTACACTTCAGCCAGCTATGCAAAATATTATCACGTGACGTTACAGTATTAGACCTATTTGTTGTGATTTAGTAGTAGTGTCTGATTGACATCTTACCTTTCAAGTACAATGAATAGCGGTATTGAATAAAGGTATTTAATATTGTAAATAGTCTATATATAGCGGTAAAACAAAAACAATACCTCTAATAGAAATATAGCTATTCTTTTTATAGCGGTATTAGTTTGAGAATTTATTTACAGGTATTAAGTAAAACCGGTTGCACAATCCCTGACCGGAACAGAAAATTCTTTGGACAAAAATGCTGTTACTTTAAACAGGCAGGCACCAGGTTGATTCACTTGGTTCCCTAGCCCAAACACGCGAATTTGTAGCGTACATTTCAAAGAAATTTATTACTATCAGTGAGAAAATGGATAAGTGGGACTCGAAGATAAGGTTGTTCTTACTCTTACTTATATTTTTGGTTATTTCATATGTATTATATTTAAAACAAAACAATATATTCAGTTAAGAATAATATTTCAGATGGCATGTACTGAAAATATCTCGCAGAGTTCAATTGAATCTAGTAACATTCCAACAAAAGGTCGTATGATAAATACTTTATTAAATTTCAAAATATTAAAATAAAACGTCGTCTCACTTATAATATTTTAACTTCAGGTTTCTTTCCATATTGCGTTGTTGTTTTGTATTATTTACATTTTATTGATACATAACTAAAAACGTATATTAAACTTGGGCAACATTCAACACTGGCATTTTATAGAATTTTGTATGTACTTTCATTGTTCCAAAATACATAATACATATGTACCGACATACACTTATAAAGTATAAACATGCCTAATCTTGACAATAAATACGCGTCAAACAATAATTTATATGAATTGGTTCCATCTTAGTATAATTATTGTAAGATTTGACAACGCCAAAATATTGTAACGCAACAACGGTTCGACGCATAGAATTTTATTATAGGCAATCAAAACTTTTATTGATCAATCACAACTTTTTGTTTAATAGCAGGAATTAGTTTATTGAATATAATTCGAAGCTGCAAGAATATATTCACGGTGAAGGGGTAGCTGTCAGTGTCAGTATAGCTGGTATTTTCTATGGAGAGCGTTGTCTATATATATATATATTCCGTCGCTGATTGCGAACCAATCAAAACATTATTAAATCAGACCGTTGTAATTGAAATTAATTGTATAATGAAGTAAAAATGAAAATATTCTAATTAAAATGCAACAATCAACCTTAGGATTTATATTTTACTTATTGGATTTATTGGAAATTAATCCACGCTCCACGCCACCAATCCGGGCTCCACGGTGCCCTACATTTGGCGACAGATGGAGGTGGCGGTAAATTGTCAAAGAGAAACTGTTCCCTCGAAGTGGCAACTACCTTCAGTGATGAGGAAACCGATGCAAGTAGGAGGAAGAAATTATAATTATCTAGTGTAAAATATGTAACTGTTATTTTTGTCCTAACAACTCAGGACCTGTCCTGACCTTGTCCTGACAAGCATACGTTTTAACGTATGTACTCGTTTAATATTACTCACGTAAGCTAATTCAGTTTTATGATGTTATTACATTACAATATTTTATTATTTCGTTTACTATTTTTATTTATTTAGTTGTCTTATAAGCTAACATTATTTAAGTGTGAGCACTAACCTCACATAAAAAAAATATTAGTCAAAATAAGTGGTCAAACATAGACAAACAATATCATCAGTCGTTATGCGTCAGTAATTGTATTCATTGTGCCAGGGCCGATTAATTAACTTTTGCAGGCGGGATAAACGAGTGATTTGTTAAAATACTCGCCTATCCTCACTTCTGAGATATAAGGGGTCTAACCATAATATTAAAAGAACGGTAGGTGTGATCAAAATACATTTATTTGGCACAATGAATATAACCTCTTCCAATCTAACTAACCACACGACAGTAGTACGCTTGTCGCTTAGACAAGCAATTATATTGTATCGAGTTCTAACAAAACAAAACGTACTGACCTGCTAATAATACAATCAACGTAACCACTTGTAATTTGCATCGACTGTCATCGTTCGACTGTCATCGTTCGAATGTCACCTCCCGAATGCTCGTTCAATATTTAAGATGGAGGGATCGATCACGTGACTCTTCACGTGATCGATCGTTACAAATACTTTTAATAGTATAGTTAGCTTATTTAATCTAGAAAAATGTATTATAATGACAAAATATCTATATAAACTAAACAGTATCCTTACAGTATGTAGGTAGCTACTTTTTATCCCGTAATTCCCGCGGGATCTGTTTCTACGCAGACGAAGTCGCAGGTGGCCTCTAGTTACTCATATATAAGCGGCGGCGTCAGCGTTTCGGCACTTCGCTCCCGTCGTACCTACTCCGTGTCCGGCGCTCCCCCGCGCGTCTCTTCAGGCCCCGACTGGACTCGCGCGATAGCACAAGCGAGCGAACAGTTCGAATGAATTAGTTGTACACGGATAACGTTATCTCGCGCTTAGTTGAATTATATTATTAGTTTTTCAATGTGAAAGTTTCAAGGTATACATATATAGATTTTAGGCTGAGAGTTTAGTAGTAGAATATTTGTATCGTATGTTTGAGTAATTTTGAATAATCTTAAGTCAAAGCGTACCTACTAGACTAGACTAACACTATCTTAACCTACTTGCAGGTTTATGAACAAACACGATGCCATTCAAAGTGATTCAAACTATGGAACGAGGCTGTCTGCGATTGACGACTGTCCCAGAGCAGTGGGAAAAAAATGGTACTTTGTTCTGGCCCAAAACTAACGCGGAAAAACTTAGAAGGCGCGAGAATTGTTATCCAGATCCTACTTGGAGAACTTTTAATTGTGTTTTGAAAAGAAGCCATTTACCAACATTTAAAGACGCAGAAAATCAAATAGATGCAATGAGTGATAGGTCCGATACCGAGACGGAGAATGAGTATCGGAACAATTCGCTATCTGTAACCACCCAAAGAGAACCGTTGGCTCATTCTTTTAATAAAATGGCGCAGGAGTTGGTAGAGGTAAGTTTAATGGAAGAAAATTATTTACAGTTTGTTTAGATATTAGATTCCGTATCACAGGTTCGCCCGCACACAAAGGAAGCAACTTTCCAGCTTAATAAAAATTAGTTGTTCCATATTCATTGATCCTGTAGGTACCTATTGAAAATTACTATGGATCAGCTGTTTCTTTTATTTGCTCCAATAGATGATTTTTACCAACTTTTTAAAGTTATTTTAGATAGGTACTACTTATGCGAGAGTAATGCACAAAATATTGTAGTTTTTAGTGGTGCAGCCTATTTTTTTTAAAGTCTTATAAATAGTATGTTTATTTACTTACATATTGTTATAGAAGTAGGTATATATACAAGCCGGTCATCGCATAATAATAATAACATATTCTTCAATACAACAAAATTTATATTCTGTGCATATATCATTAGAAATCGGTTATTGTAAAATATCGTACTAGGTAATTACAATTTTATCTTACGACGAAAAAAGCCGATTTAAATTGAGTATTTTTGATTTGTCAACATAACTTTTCATCAAATTAAACCTTATAATGTGTTTGTTGTAATGGACACAATGAAAGGAATATGCGTATTTGTGATGACGTGCACCTGAGTTGTATCTTGGGTTTCTGAAATTTTTAATAAAGAGTTAACTTTTACAGAATGATCAAGAAAATATTGCTGCTGCTATGCTAGAAAAGGAAAACATACCACCGGGTGAAAACTATGATGCTGCCGTTAATATTGTTCAAACTCTGGAACCAAACTCTTTACCAGAAACAATTGACCTAGGCTGTGAAAACACAGACAACCAAAGTCAAAACATTTTGATATTAAATCAAGATGTACCACTACAGCAAATTCAAGAGGATATACAGGCTCTTAAACATGATCTCAAAACAATTCTTACTAATCAAAATGCTTTGTTTGAACTTCAAAACAAATTACTTTTAAAACATTCAGAATTTCAGACCCAATTCGAGGAATACATAAAGCTGTCTTCTAAGCTACCAGCTCAGGATCGGGATGATGGTATAAATACCATAAAAACTTCAAATGATTTTGATGACTTTGAAAGAAACCTGTTAGATGCAGTATTTAAAGAAGATCATAAAAAAAAATTACGTGGGTTATGTAGCAGAGGATCTGGAAAGGGTACTTCAAATGCATACTACCTCATTGATCATTTATTTGACAGAGAGTTTTTGAAAAGTTGTACATGGACTGGTTCATCAAAGAAAGACCCGGTAAAGATTTGTTTCAAAGCCCGAGAAAGAACAATTAATTTTTTCCATGATATTGTGAAGGAATCAGACGAAACATTCAGCAAAGCAGATTGCGAAAATTTTTTCAAAATTATACTCAAAAATGCTCACCAGCGCTGTGAGAGCAATAAGAGAGCATCTTCAGCAAGACAACGTACTAAGGGGAAAAAAACTAAAAATGATACTGCTACAACATCTTCTGTGTGCGCTATAGAACAGCCAGCTCAAGAAGATAATGTTCGTCCTCCACCCGAACCTTTGCTAGATCAGCCAGTTCCAGCAATACCTGAATCCTCAGAACAAAATCAACTTGAGAATGTAGAGGTGATAAACCTGCCCAGTGCTGCTGCTGTGCTGCCGGAAAATTAATTACTTAAGTAACAAAAAAATGTGTTAACTTTCTAGAGTTGCTGTACCTATGAAACTGAAATAGTTCTCCAGTTAAAAAAGAAAAAACAGTTAGGTATTCTACATAAAAATTTCTACTACACTCTAGAAACTTCAGAAATTTAATGTCAACAGCTACTGAAAGTTCATGCAATAATTTTATTTGCTGTTTGGATAACATATCTTTGTAGTCCTTTTTTATTTATCTAGTGTTTATTTTTTTATTTGAATTTTTGGCTCTTACGAAGCCCTAAAAATTATGTTCTTGAAGAAGAAGAAATTATGTTGAAATTATTATTCGTTTTTTCAAGTACGCACGAGTATTGATTATCTACGTTGTGGTTTATTTGACAACAAGTTTTAAATCTAGGTACCTACCTACTATAGGTAAGTATATAAGTTGATTTGTTTTTAGAGTAAGGCTCATGCTACACTGGATCAGGAATGAGGACCGCTCCGGACTCACACACAGTCCGTGTGGTAACTGTCTATGTCTCGCCCCGGAACGGACCTACATCGTAACTATCCTGCATTCCCGCTCCTGTGTATCATAGGCTTTAGGCTACAAATACCTGAATAAGTTAAGTATGTTATTGTGCCGCAATTTTTTTGACCTTAATATTACCTACATAAAAATGTTTATGTATTTTTTAAGTATTATTCCGAGTGAAGATGCATGTGAATTTAAAGATTGGTTAAATAGTATGTAGCTAAAGAGTTTATTATGTCTCTAACAATAGTTTTATATAAAGTTTTTACTTTTAGTGTTAGATAAAGATAATAAATACCTCATAAACCCAGACTGATTAAAGTAACTATTCTGTTAATGTAATTTAAAGTACAAATTAGTTACTCCCGTTTTTTGAATGTTATTGTACTAAACTTTGATAAGTTGTTGATTGAATGATAAATAAAAATACCTGTTAAATTTTTGTAAATTTGTCTTATTTATTAAAACCATAAACTACAGAGTATGAAGTAATGGCACTAAATATATAAAATTATTGAATAACACACTTACAAACTTACACTTTATGTCTGCAACTTTATACACAGTTTTTATTTTAATCATTTCTCTGCAATCACATTTACAAATGTTGAAAAACGATGAGCTTAAGGGTTCTTCAAAGGCATTTTGGGTGTTTATTATATGATAGCCATGTATTTCTATTTCCTGCTCTTGATTCCCATTATTTTTAAAATTAACCGATACAAACTCCACCACGTGGTTTGATTTAGTTAGAAACCATTTATCTTGTTTCTTTGCTGACAATATAAACGTCCCTAATTCTAATATTAAGCCAGATTTTCTGCATTTTCCTTTCTTTAGTGCCGGATATTTCTTGTTTTCATTTAGCTTTTCTATATCCATTAACGACATTTCATTAATTCTGTTTGCGACTTGTTGAAGTGCTTTATTTCCTTGCCTTACCATTTTTTTTATGGAGTAAAGTTTATTTTCAAAGCAATATGCATTGAAATTTTGGAGAATCCCAAATTTTTTTACTTCATCAACCAAATGTAAGAGATTATGTATGTTGCTTGTTATATAGTCTTTCCCATAAATGGTTTTGAATTGTTCAACAAAGTGTTTTAACATTTCCTCAGCGATACGAAGTAAATGGAAATAACTATCATTGGAGCAAATAGTGATTGCACAAAATAAATGCATGAAATGATTATAAGGTTCCGCTCTTTGGACTTCTTGAAGTATTATAAAACTGAGATAGTAAAAAAAACAACGGTACTCAGACCCTTTCCAGTGAGCTAAAACATCGACGGTTCTTACTGACCGGTGTATCTCTTTAGGCATAATACAACTTTTTAAAAAGCTGTTAACCTTCTCAATATTTTGCGCATTCCATTTTGTTAAATATTTCCCGAAATTTCCATCCCTCCAACCTATCAGAAGCCTCTTCATCAACCCAAGATCTATCAAGTGCAGCGAGTCCGATACTGGAAAATCTTCAATCATGTCGATGTTTAAGCTAAGTAGCGGTGAGTCTTTCTTGTGATGTTGTCCATACTTCTTCGCACGAAAGTCACCGTTGTTTCTTTTAGAACTGTGACACTCAATAAATGTCACAGTATTCGATTTATGGGAATATTCTCCGACGACTGTACATTTTAGACAGCCATGTTTGCTGTTGAAATTTGAAACACCTGTAAAAAAATAGTATAAATTGGTTAAATACCTTCATATTGTGGTGTTCATCTTAGTAAGCAGAAGTAAGTAACTCGTACGAAAAAGAAGACGGTACTTAAAGATTTTTCTGAATTAATGTGTAAGTACCTTTACTGATAGCTTGGCCTGATAATTCTAAAATCCTTTTAGTACATAGAGTTTGATGGGAGGTGAAGCAATATAATAATATTGTCTGTAAACTAAAAAAAAATATCCTACCTTTTATCATTGCTCTAGCTGGTGAATCACAGATAAAAGCTCTCAGTTTTACGTGGATAATTTTTTCTTCGTTTGAGTCATGAGCAGCGTTAAGTATTAATCCTTCTTCAAGTTGCTTCATTTCTGTCACGAAAGGCTTCAAAAATGAGTCTAGGTCCGATGGTTTTCCATCTCCGGCATAGATACCTGTTAAAAATAAATAGGTAAGTATAAGTAAGTATCATAAGAAAAACACTACTACTACTTTTTAAGTACCTACTTTAAGTTAATAAAGATGTTTTGTTACTTACCAACAACAAACGGAGCCAAATTTGGTATCTCGAAGACGGTACACAATATGGGCCAAAATTGGTATCGCGAACTATTGAAAACTGGTAGTCCATCAATATTTATGTTTAGAGAAATTTCATTTGGTAGACACGAAACATTTTCGAAAATTCTTTTCAAACATTTGATCAGGCCATTGTGCCAGTAGTGTCCTGGGGCTGAAATGGTAATTTGTAGGTTTTCTCTGTTTGTGCCTAGAAGTGTTCGCGCATCTCGAGGTAAAACGTCGTTTAATCTGATATTTACAATTTGAAGTAAAGAGTTCAAAGCAGCATGAGAAATATTGTAATTTAAAGCCCAGTTTTTCATAGAATAACGCAATTCGAAATTTTTGTTGTAATCAGAAAGATTTTCCTCCTTTTCATCGCTTTCATAATCGCTTGATGATTTTTCATTATTGCTTTCATAGTCCGAACCCCTTCCATCCGAAGTACTACTAAAGTTATTTTGTCCGGAACCCTCACCTGAATTTGCGATGCAGTCTTTACCCGATAAATTTAAAAAGTCAGTGCTCACTCCGGTTAACATTTCCTGGTAGGTTTTCTTAACCTTTCGTTTATAAGAACCACTCTTTTTAAACCGCTTCCACTGATCTAAATCCATTTTTATATCATTCAGAACAACAAAGAACAAATCGTGAATTATGAGTGATCAATAATGGCTGGCCACAAATCCTACAGTAAGATTTGGAAAACCATTCAAATCGTGTTTTCGACTATATCGGTTGTTTCCAGAAAAAGTGGCATTTGAAGAGTTCTAGCCAGGATTGATTTAAGGTTTCTAAGACGATAGCACTACTATGAAATACCCATTTAAATCTACCCAGGCTTATATCGGCATATGACAAACCCCTATTAAGTGCATTTTTGCCTAACGAGTCCTGATATAAGCTTTTCTGGATTCGTAAAACCGTTTAAAGCTCATTTTTTCTTATATTGGTGATTTAAAGCAAAATTGGCCTTATTAGGGTTCTAACCAGGATTATTCTGGATTTTTTAGATTATAATGCTACTGTGGAATGCCTCTGTAAATCGACCTTGGCTTATATCGGCATATGATAAACCCATATAAAGTGTGTTTTTGCCTACAGAGTCGTGATATAAGTTTTTCCGGATTTGTGAAACCGTCATAAGCTCGCTTTTGCTTATATAGGTTATTTCGATCAAAAGTAGCCTTTAAAGATTTCCGACGAGGGTTTTTTAGATTTATTCGATTATATCTTTTCTATGGAATAAAATCCATTTGATGTTAATATGAATTACAAACTTTAAACCTAAGTGCTCTTTAGTAGTCTAAATTGAATTGACTTATATTGGTCACAGAAAAAATGCTTATATGAGACTATAAGTAAGACTAAAAAGAGTGATTGTTCCTCAGTGCATATTTTCCTCGAATATGCTCATATAGGAGCCTGGAGATTAAAATGCGCTTAAAGCGATATCCTATATGCGCATATAAGTCTGGGTTGTCGGAGTAGTTCCTCTTGAGAGTAATTAATCTTAATACATGCTCTTATAGGAGGTTAAGTCCAGTAGTAGCCATGAATTGTGATCCTATATACCGATATAAGTCCAAATTGTAAGAGTAAGCGTACTTGAGTAAAAACAAGATTAATATATGCTGATATAAGTGCGGTGGCATATTCTGAAACCATTATAGTAGCCATATAAGTCCAAACAGGACTATAAAATCACATGCCAGGATTATTTTGCTTGTTGGGTAGTTATTTCATTTAACGTCCAACATCACATGGGGATCCATGGCGGCCCGGGGTGCCAGCCAGTGAAGCCCGAGAAGAAAAATAAAACAATAGATGGGCCAGAGATGATCTTAAATAAGTGACCTTGTTTTACACGTTGGACGCCATGGAGAGCACCAGTTGAGTAAGCTGGATTTCCGAGCAAAGCGGCTCTGACGCAACGGCAGCTGCGTCAAGAGTCGCAGCGGTAACAGACGCAAATTCGCTTCCGAGCGGCGCGGCTCCGGCGACAGTCGCAGTTGTTATTCCATATACTTATGATGAACCGATCAATTATGAAAATATTATTAGACGAAGAGCCTACCAAACTCAATTTTCAAAAGTAGAACAGACGAAGGCACTTATAGCATCTTGATAAAAAAGCATTTAATCGAACAAACGATTTTGTCGGTTAAATAAAAAACAGTTTAATTTTATTTTATCATTGGTATATAAAGAACTTGCGCCAAAAACATCAGTTTCCCTGAGACTTTCTGTTTAGGTCCGTTTTTATAGCCTGGTTCGCTTAAATCGTACAAAATAGAATGTTGTGATACTAAATTTACAAGTGTCTCGTTTTCCTCTTCAGTGAATATGTAAGTACGGTTTATTTCTTAGATATTCTAAATATTGACATAACCTCATAACCACGTGCAATCGGAACGGCTGCGTGACAGTGCATGCGCAGACTAAAGGTGCAGTTCCGAGACAAGCGACACTGACGCCACTAACGCCGCGTTAGTATCGCCGCGACAGAGCGATAGTACAAGGTTCTATATAAATACATGACGGCGTGTACGAACACGGCGATACTTGACGCGGCGCTACTGTCGCAAGGCGTCAGCGGCTGAGCCGCGCTTCCCCTCGTGCAGTGTTGCCACCTTAGTTGTAGTAAAAAGGGCTGTTGAAGAAGCTAAAAAGGGCTAGATAGGGCTAGATGGAGCACTTGCTGAGCCTTGCTGTATACAGGCTAATAAAACACCTTAATACTGATTTCAATCATTTGTTTAATTTTTAGTTTGACTAACAATATTATCAAAATCGAATAAATTTTGAAGATTTAATCAATCAACTAAGTTCAAAAATTAAAATATTATTAAGTTAATGAATTAAGCTAAAATGATTCATAACCGGTTAAATTTTTTAAGAATTTAAATTTAAAACAATTATTTACCATATTGGTAATAAAAAAACATTAACAAAAAATAATCAAAAATCAAATTTAACAAAAAATACTTAATCAAAAATCAAACAAAATTTAACAAAATACAATCAAAAATCAAAGTCCTCATCTGAATCTTCTATGATTTGATTTGGTGGAGCAGAAGAAGTAGATGGCTCATTGCAATCCACGGTATTTTTTGACAATTTGAAAGTGTATTTCAAATTACTTCCACATTTTTTAATTATGTCCTCAGGAAACTTGTGAGAAAAGCAAGTTTGTTTGAGTCGTTTTAATCCCCATCGTATATTCAAAATTGCAATCATTGTTTTTAACCCCATCCTGTTTCTCGTTTTGGTTTTGATCAAGTTCATTGAGCTGAAAACGCGCTCTACATCGGCGTTAGAATGAGGCAAAGATAAAATAATTTTTGCCAATTTTCCAAGCTCCTGATATGGGTTGTTTCCGGCAGCATCCTTATGAACAATCACTTCACACCAAAATTTTACGCTGTCTTCTTTATTCTCCCAATCCTTGTTTGCAATGTGCCTATATTGTGTCAATATTTTATCGATTTCTTCAGGCTGCACACCGAACGATTCAGCAAGTTTAACAATGGGTAGTACAGAATTGCTCTTTTTTAACGTTTCTTTAACAGAAAGAATTGTCATGGTCTCCAGGTTTTTAAAGTTACTTGGCAAGCGCTGCTGTAATTCACTTATTAATTTCAGAGTAAAATCAATGCATCTTTGTTTGAGTGCTTTTTTTTCCGGTTCTCCTTGACTCGACTTACTTAAAGAATCTTCAAACATGTATCTCATGTATGGGTTCGGATCAACATAATCGTTGACTCGTTGAACAAAATAGTCTATTCGGGAATTCGGGTTGATAATTTTATGGCACAAACTTTGAATGAGTCGTTTCAGTGCATCTAGGAGTAGTACCGGATCTGTTCCTTTGCCTTCAAATATTTTCAATGTTTGCTGAACTTCGTTAAGCACTGATTTTAAGTATTTAATTAAATACAGTTTATTCTTCTCATCTTGTAACATCGAATGTAGCATTGTAGCTGTGTAGCAATTTTCTGGCGCCTGTACAATTCGAAAATGAAGTTTGAGTTCATCCCATTGAGAAAGTATTCGAGTAACGGCTGGCTCTATAGAAATCCAGCGAGTGGCACACATCTTTAGAATTTTCAGCGGTTTCTCGCCCACATTTATGGTTTCATAAATTTCTTTGTATGCATCTTGTCTGGATGGAGATAGACAAAACCAATTGTATATCTCTCTGACTAAAAACTCAATATTTCGTGGAATAGTCTCTTGCGAAGCGTGTGATACAGCCAACTGTATGGAGTGGCAAACGCACCTATTCAAAACCAAATGGGGTAAGTTATATTCTTCTTTCAGAATTTGGAACACCCCATTATTTATTCCTACCATTACAGAGGCGTTATCGGTTCCGATTCCCATTAGTTTTTTAATATCTAATTGTAGGTCATTAATAAGACTGATAATGCTATCAACTATAGATCTGGCATTTGCAGAAGTCAATTGCTGAAGACCTAGAAATGTCGAAACTATTTCGTTTCGTTCTTCGTTCAAATATTTAATCACCACTCCTAACTGTTTTGTGACGGACACATCTGTAGACTCATCAAGTATCAGGCTAAAAGGGCTCGTCCCAATATCTTTGATCAGTAAATCTTTGAAATACGGACTCAGAACTTCAGTTATAATATGCGTACATTTAGTACGATGCATATGGATTTCATTTGCGCCTCCTTTCAGACAGTCACAATTGAAAATTTCTTTGCATAAGTCAGTAAGATGGTCAACACTATTAATTGAAGAGTGTTCTGCTATGTATAAGCTAAGATATGCTTCAGATTTATTGGCACTGGTAGTATCTTCTTTCTGCACAACTATTTTTGTTTGTAACGATGACGTAAATGGAATTGATTTTTCTTTATGTTTTTTTGTGTCCTTGTGACGATTGATGTCGTATAATTTTGCTTTCATTTCCACTTTACAATACAAGCACCGAGCTTTCAATGAATCTCCTGGCACTGATTTTAACCACTTAAACTCAGCTTCCCACTCTTTTTTGTAATGTTGCTTATATGCAGTCTTTTTTTGAAGCGGCAAATCCATCTTAGTTATTTATTACTCACGAGAACTTTTGAAATGTTCACAATCACTTTGTATAGGTACGCAGACGAATCAATGATTTAATTTTCTAAAAACAATGCTCGGGGAATACCCGAATCGGAGCGGCGTAGAGATGCGGTATGTTGCCATAATCGAACAAATGCTATCTACCAGAAAAATATAAATAAATCGCAAAATTATGTTAGATGATGATTTCAGATTTTGGTGTAATATTTTCAATAAAGTGAAAAGGGCTAGATAGCCCTTTCCGGGCTAAATCATTTAAAAACGGGTTCACGTAAGGTAAAAAGGGCTAGATCTAGCCCCAAAAGGGCTAAGGTGGCAACACTGCCCTCGTGATAATTTTTAGGTTATGTTGCAATTACTTTGAAAATTGAAGTTTTTACCGAAGAAGATGATGAGCTGCTTATAAATTTAGTGTCTCAACATCCACTATTGTTTGGTTTAAGTGTTGAAGAGTAAAAAAATTCGAAAAAAAAGGACAGAGTTTGGGATGAAATTGGGAGCGTGTTAAATAAAAAAGGCGAGTATTTTTAGATGATTTTTATTTAATAATAGTTATGTTGCCAGGCTACTTGACCAATTTCTGAGTTAAAATAGTATTTTAATTATTCTCTGATATGTATGCCATCATTTGCTTGTCCCCTTGTACCGGTCAAATATATCATATTCCCTATAGGATTCTCGTTTTCATCGTGGACATAATGTGGTCGGCTATTTTCTTCTAAATACGCATCTCTTAACAGATTGTGTAAACACCATGCAACTAGAATTAAATCAGTGCAGGTACTCGGTAGAACTGCTATAGGAGTATAAAATACTCTGAATACTTGACTCAGCAGTCCAAAGGCATTTTCCGCTACACGACGCGCACGACACAATCTGCAGTTAAAAATCTCCTGTTGGTAATCGAGTCTAGTTCTTCTTGAAAACGGTTTCATCATATATGTGCTGAGAGGAAAAGCCTCATCTCCTACTATAAAATGTGGCAGACTGACATTAGATTGCGGGAGAGGTTTTGTTTCCGGAATGTTAAAGTCATTGCTTGCGATTTTTTTTCCTATTGTCGACTTTCTGAATATATTACTATCGCCTTCTTTGCCATAAGACCCAACGTCTGCAGCCACAAACTTATAGTTAGCGTCCACTAAAGCCAACATAACAATAGAAAAATACTCCTTGTAGTTAAAATAAAGAGAACCACTATTTTGTGGAGCTCTGATGCGAACATGTTTTCCATCTATGCTAGATATGCAGTTTGGCATGTTCCATTTTTCCCAAAAATCTTTTTCTATTTTTTTTTAAATCATTTGTTGGAGGTGGCATCGCTATTGGCATAAGCTTTTGTTTTAATACTTTCAAAACGTCTCTTATTACTCTTGATATATAAGATTTCGATATTCGGTATACAAAAGACAGCGACGCAAAACTCTCTCCGGTCGCGATGAACCTAAAATTGAGACATTATTTTAGTTTCATGTTATTTTTTATAATTTGCAGGTGATAACTGTAAAAATAGATGGAAAAACATAAAGGACACATATTTTCGCCAGAAACGAAAGAATAAGTCTGGAGCTGGGTCCGCAGCGCCTAAAAATCGTAGATCTAAGTTTGAAACCTATGATCGCCCGATTAGTGCCAAATGAACGTTCAACAGAATCTAATATTGAAGATACGGATCCTACACAAGAGAGTCTAAGTTCTGACCAAGGTTGTGAGCAGTTAAGTTCTGTATCATCAGCAGGAGAAACTAGAAATATAGTTGAACATGAAGCCATCAATAAACAAATAACTTCGGAAACATTTTCGGCCCAAAACCCAGTATTTCCAAGATCCAATAGAAAACGAACGCGTCAAAATAAAGATGAGTACTGTTTCTGTATTGAGGTGTGCAATAAAGTATATTTGTATTGTATTGTATGAGATTATATCATTTCTGCAGAGAAGACAAGAAACGCAGTGGATGATAAAGTGTCAGCCTTCAATAAAACAATCCTCCAGTTGTTCGATGCGCATGCGCCGGTGCGTGAGGTCCGGTTGAGGCGGCCTCCAGCTCCATGGATCACCAGAGACGTTAGGATGGCGATGACGAGACGTGACAGGGCTTTCCGCAAATACAAAAGTCTCGGTATTAATGCAACGCATTCAAAATGCTTGTGCCCGTTTATGCTTTTCTGTTCCTAGCCGTTCTCACATTCCATCATTTTTAAAACGTAATAATCTATTAAATATGGCAGCCAGACGTACTTTGCACTTTGCGTCATTGCTTTTTGGAGTCATTCACGATAAACAGCCGTCTTATCAATTTGAAAAACTTAAGTTTTCGAGGGGTCATGTACGTGGTGCCCTCAGACTTAACGACACGCAACACAGTACGTCCGCTTTTCGTCGCAGCTTTCGATATGCTGCAACGAAGTGTTGGAACAATTTACCGCCACCAATCAGAAATTGCAAATCCATTACCTCTTTCAAGTACAACCTTAAAAAGTATTTACTCGTAACCCAACAAGTTTTATAACTAAGCGGACATAGTCAAAAATAAATATTTGTTAACTCTCTCTCTCTCTCTCTTCCTTTCTTACACATGTTCTGTTCCTGTTCTCTTGCTATTCTGTTCTATTTTAGTTTTAAGTTTTAGTTTTTAAGTTTGGGTGCCCTGAAAACCAGTGCCGCGTCTAAAAGACACGGCTTATGCTGAGCGGCATCCTATTTGGTGTACGTATAATTATTTATATTTTCTATTTCTATCATTTAATTCCTGCCATTTTCTTCATCAATGATGTTGGGGAATTGCATCGCTAATGGCACAAGTGTATTGTATTTTTTTGCTAGATAACTTTTGTGAGGCTTTATTTGTAAACAAGTTTGGAACATTTTTTATTCACCAATACTTTTTGCGCTACTTTGGATTTAGTTATATATATCTTTAGTAAGGTCTTCAGCCATTTGTGCTAACCTGGCACATGCATAAGGTGCACAAAGTGCAAAAGAATGACATATCCATTTTAATATAAATATACTGGGAATTGCATCTTTAAAAAGGGTGCTGACAGAATGGTTACTGCCCATTGTTAAGGATATGAATCAAATACCAAGTTCGGTCTGAGACTGACTCGTACTTTATTTGCTTACCCACATTAATGATATCACAAATATCAGATCTACCCACAACCTCCTTTTTGTACAAATAATTTAAATTACTACATATATTATCCTTTTCTAAAGAAACATAAAAAAAAATTATATAAAAAACATTATTTACGCAGAGTACATTGACTTAGCCATTAAGTACTTTCCTACATATCTATGTAAGACGCCTATTCTTACACCTTACACATGCATTTTCAACATCTATTCTTTACAAGAATAAAGACAAATATGAACTTTAAAAATAAATACATAATTTTAAACATGGAATTATCACTATTTTTATTAACAAAAATAGAATTTATATTCATTGTATTTTTAAACAATAATGATATTTATTCAAATCTATATAAATTTATAGAATGACTGCACCTGAAAATAGTTCCTGTATAAATCATAATTTTATTTTAATTGGACATTTTAACTGTAAGAAGGTACATGTATGTAAATAGTATTTTTTTTAGTTATTAACAATGTACTACTTAATATAATTATTACTGCAATGTAATGAATACCCTGGTTTATTTATAAGTAGGCTACATTTTCATTGTTATACGTACTTACAACATAATTTATGAATTAACATGCATGCATTATTATTATTTTATATTAAAGATAAAAGTTTTTTGGGAAGATTGGCGATTCATAACCTTAAATGACATCGCGGACGATAAAAAAACTGCTGTGTTGCTAACGAGTTTATCTGAGGACACTATCGGTTGGTTAGTAAATTATTGCATCCAAAATAGAAACCTCAACGTACGAAGAGATTGTTATACAACTCAACAACCACTTTACGCCGAAGAGATCGACTTTTGCAAGCAAGTTCTATGACGCAGTGAAATTCGAGGGCGAAAGTGTCGATGAACCTTAGAAGAAGAACAACCTTAACACAAACAGTATATTGTCACGTGATACTTTTAAACAGAAGAAGACCTGGCGAACTGCAAAGGCTGTTACTCAGCACGTACAACGATTGTAATAATGAAAATAACGCATACGAAGAATTTCATCGAGCTATTTCTGCCACTGAAAAACTATTGATCAATAGGTGTGCCAGATTTGTTCACTGAGGATACTCAAAAAGTTATAGAGTTGGTGCAGTCTGTTAGACGTATACAAACAACTTTTTGTTCGCCAAACCTGGATGTGAAACTCCATTATGTGGTTACAAAGTTTTGGAGAAATATGCTAAAGCATGTGGTGCAAAAAAATCCCAAAGCTATTACTACGACAAAGCTACGAAAACATTTGGCGACGCTTACGCCAAACTTAAAAGATTCAGACATCGAACAACTGGCAAATTTTATGGGACATACGCAAGCCATTACAGTGATGGATTACCGCTTAGGCCCGTGAGGCCCGGGCCTAGGGCGGCACGATTTGGGAGGGCGGCAAAATTTTCAAAACATTAAAATTTAAGAGCCGAAAAAATATACCAAAAATTAATTTTTAAATTGGTTCTGATTTTTTTTTTAGAAAAAAATTCCTATGGACTGTAATTAATTCATTTTTTTATTGACTTTTCAATTTGAGGGTGCATTATTCATATTTTGATGGAATCAATTATAGTCTATCGAATAAGGTTATTAAAAAGAAACAATCAAATTGATAAGCTTCTTTGAGAATTACTAAATTACTTTTTACTTTTATTTTTTCGATGAGGTTACTCTTACATTTATAAAGCATTTGAAATTACTTATACTTATTAGTTTTTCAATTTAATTTGGGTGTTAAATGAAAATATGTATGAATTAACATTTGGCATTCATCTGAAATTCGAAACATTCTCAACTTCCCTCTAAAGGTACTGATACACATGCTAATTACTAGCACGAAAGCATGCTACTATTGAGCAAATGCTACCTATTAGCATGTGTGTCTACGACGTGCTCATAATTAGCATGCTTTTTAGTAGCATACTCAAAGATAGCACGCCCTGCTATTTTTGAGCGTGCTACCTGAGGCGGGGGTAGAGAGGGGAATGGTAATAGCAAGTGTGAACACGTTTGCTAATAAGCATGCTAGTATCGATCTGTTGTTTGCAACAGGTGCATGTGCCTGCGTCTGCCAAAATGTAAGTAAGTAAGTCCTTTTTTTTAAGATGTCTCGCTGGGGTGACAAGAAAACCATACGTTTTATTACTTTATACAGAAATAATGAATGCCTTTGGAACCCACGGTCACCTCAATATAAAAATAACATCGCAAGAAACAATGCTTACGACGACTTGTTAAACAATATGAATGATTCTACTCTAACTTTAAAGATCTTAAAAACCAAAATAAAAAATTTAAGGTCTATTTATCATAATGATTTTATTGAGCTCTAGGCGGAAAGCTACGTCGTCCATCGTTCGTGGCAGAGAGCACGCTACTAAATGGCATGTGTATTCGGAGTATTTGCTTTGAGCATGCTGATTCGTAAGTATGCTCAAAATTAGCATGCTTATTTGTAGCAAATGTGAACAGTGCATAAGCACGCTCAAACCAAGCATGCTCATAAGCACACTTTTAAGCATGCTATTATAGAGCATGTGTATCAGTACCTTAAGAAAATTGAAATTTTTTTCGTTTATAGGAGTAAATTTTTTTATTCAAAATAAATCCTTTTTTTCCATATCAAATTCTTTTATCACACTGTATAGCTACATCTATCTGAAACAAAAATGCAAAGAATAAATAAACAAAATATAATGCAACTTGTGACCCTACAATTTAACAATCACAGAAACAGGTAAAAGTTTATTTTTAGGTAAGGAAAGTGGGCATTTATTAAATTCAAATTATTAAAGCCACACAAATTGTAGTAGGTGCATTTGTATATAAATATTTGACATTATATCCATGCCTGTGTTCTATAAATACATCTTCATGCACAAAGACCACTAGTAATTTTTACCTATACCTTTTCAGTAGGGCTTGCACATGACTGGCGCTACAGTATATCGCAGCGAGATAGACTACCCGTCTTTTTCTATGTTAATTTAAGAGGGGCGGGTAGTGTATCTCGGCGCGAGATACTGTCGCGCCAATCATGTGCTAGAGCAGGTCAAGTGCTTATTTAACAATACTACGTTAACATTAGAGGTGTGCGCCGACCGGCGTGGCGTACGCCGCCGGTCATTTTTGCCACGCCGCCGGCCGCCGATCATTCCACCGGCGTGAAATCGGCGTGAAGTTAGAACTTGAATTTTGGTCCGTTCTGTGTATGTATGTACATTCCAACAAGGCATATAAATTAATTCACGCTCGCGCGCGAGTACATGCAGCGTTAATTTACTGTGTTAAGCGTAGTAAAAGTACACAACACACACGCCAAACGAAAGACGAGAAAATTGCGAAGCGGACAGCGCCCAGTGGTCCGTAGTAGTAAAACGCAATAAATAAGGCGCGCGGAATAAGCAATAATAAACTCTTCTGCGTGCTCTCCTGCGCGGTGCGGGGTACGGGGCGCTCGACGGGTGGGGCGAGGCATGAAGGCCATACGCAGCGCGACGCGGGGAGTCAGTCAACCATTTTGAGTAGACGCGGATCGCACGTTCAATGTTACGCAACCACAATGTCGGACTATTTTGATAAAAAAGCAGTCGAAAGACATGCAATTAAGCATTTTTCAGTGAAAACATTGCATTCGTCGTCAAAAAGCAGTTTTTGTTGGAAGTATTTTGGTACATTGCTACTTGAAAAGGATGGCAAGAAGCGATCGGTGCTCATCTGCTCATAGACAACGTATTTTGTTCAAAATGTATTGATACATGTAAATCTAACAAAGATGATGATCTTATGGGATGGTAAGTGCACTTTTATACTTTTTTTGGGTGTGAAATCGATTATTTTGCTTTAATTGTTTTGTATTTCTTCGGGTGCCTTGCCTACTTCAGTTACTAACATTTTGTTTGTATAGAAACGTATTAAACACGAGTGTGGTTTCAGAAATAAATACGTTTAAGTCGATTTTTTTAATAATACTAATATTATTGAGACTTAATTTACCTAATTTATACGTAATCTGGATCTTTATCTACGCACATATCAATATAAAATAAAATTAAATGTACTTAATAATGTAATTATGCAATATTATCGCATTTTCTATTTTTAATCGTCTTGTGTTTAGATAGAGATTTTTTGTCTGCATTTTGCATTGTGTTAAGCGTGTTTCTGTTTTGTTTTATGCATTTAACATTGTACGTGTACTAACACTGCTAAGTCGGGGCAGAGCAACATTAAGGATTTGATATCGTTAAATAAGATGTACATAAATAATTATGTCCATTGACATTTTTGATTATTATTATTATAAAGAGGTTCAGTTTCATTTCATGATGTTGGATATCGAGATTATCGAGCCTATCTATATGTAATGGATGTCATTTAAATCAAAATAAGAAATTAATAAAAATGTATAGGTACCATAAAAAACTATTTAAAAATTAAACACTAATACAAATACACGATGGTTTATGTTTTAAAATGAAGTCAGAATAAAATAATATTTGCAGAATATTTTCTGTATCTATATCTATACGTTGACAGTAGGTCACATCGATATTCTTGTCCTAAAATATTTTGGTAAACTCGTACCACTTTAGTATTTGTGCCCCAAGTTAGCTCACGTATGGTTATGGCCGAGTGTTTAGCTGGTGTTTGGCTGCATGCACATAAAATTAATGGTTTTGTTTCCAGCTGTAAAATAAAAACCTACGGCGCAAAAGTAAGCACGGGCAATCTTATACGACATTTAAAGGATGATCACCAGATCCAAGAACCTGAAAAAACTCGTGCTGAAGTTCAAAGAATAACCACATTTTTTGATACACGACGCGCATCGGTCGCAGATACCTTGTCGTCAGAAACAAATAGAAACCGAAAATGGCTCCTGGCTCGTGATCTGGCTTTGTGGATATGCAGATCTTTATTACCTTTTTATTCCGTGTCCGACGAGGCGATGATAGATTTTTTTCTCAAATACAAGGTCATAGTTAAGAAACAAGATCTTCCTTCACGTACTACGATTTCGAGAACTGCACTAGAAGATGTGTTTCGTAGTATGAAAGCACACATCAAAGTTCTAATACAAAGTTCCAGCCCGAGGTCTGTAGCCTTAACAACCGATTTGTGGAGCGACTCGTATAAAAGAAATCATTATTTGACATTGACCTTACATTACTTGAATGAGTCTCTTAACCTGGAAAATTTTACTCTAGCAACTCAATTAATCGAAGGAAAAAAAAACTGCAAAAAAAATCAAATTTTAGTTGTTTTTATTAATTACGCCGATTACGCCGACGCCGCCGGCTATTTTTGGACCAGACGCCGCCGCCGATGGATTAGCCTTCGGCGCACACCTCTAGTTAACATACATTAGAACTTGTAAATTAGTGATTTAAGAAAATTAAAAAAAAAAAATAATTGGCACAGGTAGCAAAGTAAAGTTGGTATTTAAATGCAGTGTGTCAAATCTATACCCAAGAATATTAATACATTTATGTGCGCAACACTATTGTGAATATTTACACTGTCAGAGACCTGCATTCCAGCATTGTCAGCAGCACTTGAAGTTGATGGTCGATTAAGATCTTCAATATTCTTATTGATTGCACTTGGTTTTTTGAAAAATTCTTAAGTATGGCATTTATTTTCAGTCTTGGGTTTGCACCAGAGATCCATTGTCCATAATTTTCCAATTCTTCTTCAAACTGTAAAAATATTAGAAAACATTAAACATTTATATTTAACAGTTGTCATAATCTTCCAAATGTTCCCCAGTATTTGCTGTAGCTCACTTATGGAGCCTGGGGTCTGCTGGGCAATATAACATTAAGTATTGGTGTTGGCATAGGCACACATTTTTTTAACTGGAGGAAACTAGGCATTGTTTTGATCAGCCCAGTTTCCTCATATTGAGGGGTGTACGCAGAGTGCGCGTGGAACCCCATAGTCTTGAGGGGATGACGAAGAAAACAGCAAACATGTAAATCCGTATTCTTGTATTGCTAAATAATGAGATACATAGGCTATAGGTACATTACTTCAGTAGGAGCGGAGCTTATTCCAATTACATGTTAACGTGACGAGGTAGGATTTCAGAAAGAGGATGGATTAAGCGTCTGACAGTTATAGACAACTTTAGTGTTGTCATGTTGCATCAAGTAAGGCATAGAGCACATATTAAGATTAAGTAATGCATACACTGACCGACCATCTTAATACTTCCCCTTAGGCATTACAATCTTATACAAAAACCATGCTAACATATGCAAAATGACTCTACACAATATATAAATTCGACTCTACATATCATGCAAATGACTCTACATTTCATATAAATGTGACTCTACATTTCATATAAATGTGACTCTACATTTCGCATAAATGTGACTATATTACATAAAAACACTGACATTTAGTAACATAACATTCACATTCAATACATGGGCTCTACATGCAAACTCATTATGCTCAATATTAACATACATTTTTCAACAGCGCCTTAAACACATTGCATTCATGAACAAACTATTTTGTTTACTGTTTAGCACTTTAGTTAAAGCATCAGCTATCATACTGCCTGAGCATAAATATTTTACTATCATAAAACCATTTTGAACTAAATCCTTAACAAAATGATACCTAACATCTATATGCTTGGTGCGCTTGTGGCACATTTCTTTCTTATCTACCAGTTTAAGCGCACTCTGATTATCATTATACAATGTTATTTTTACTACAGTTTCTGGTATTATCTCTGACATAAGTTGGTCAACAAAACATAATTCTTTAGATACATCTGCTATTGCTAAATATTCAGCTTCGCAAGAACTCAAAGAAACTGATCGTTGCTTTCTGGATTCCCAATTGACTGTGTTGGAACCAAGCTTAATTATGTAACCAGTATATGATTTTCTATCAAGACAGTCATTGGCCCAGTCAGCATCGGCATATGCACTTATTGACAATTCCTTACTTTTTATATAATATAAACGGTAATCAATTGTCCCCGCCAAATACCTCAACAAACGCTTAGCAGCAAGCCAATGAGATTTACCAAAACAGTTGTTAAACTGGCTAAGTTGACTACAGGTGAAAGCTATATCTGGACGTGTACAGACAGATAAATACATAATAGAACCAATCAGCTGTCTGTACATGTATGTATCATCATTTAAACATTCATTTTCTTTCACCAAGCGGGTCCCCAGAAGCATGGGTGTAGACACAGGTTTACAATCTTCCATTTTGTACCTTTTTAAAATATTCTGTATGTACACAGATTGATCCAAAGTTAAAATGCTATTAAGTCTATCTCTAGTAACACGTATACCTAAGTAACTTTGTATGGGACCTAGATCTTTAACTTGAAAATCTTTTTCTAAAGCTTGCAATAATTTACTTTTATATGCACTGTTTTTACTGTAAAACAAAAATATATCATCCACATACAAGGTTAATATGACAATATCAGATTTGGACCTTATATAGTACACACAAGGTTCACTTTTACTTTGAACAAAACCAATGGTACATAAGACATCGTGAATTCTTAAATTCCACATGCGACTGGATTGTTTTAGACCATAAATGCTCTTCTTAAGTAAACACACCTTATTCTTATCACTATTAAAGCCTTTAGGTTGTTCCATATAGATGGTTTCATTTAAGTTTCCATTAAGAAAAGCAGTTGTGATGTCTATATGATCTATATTTAAATCATATTCATTTGCAATACTAAACAATAATCTCATAGTAGAGTGACGTACGACAGGTGAGTACGTATCATTGTAATCTATTCCCTCCTGCTGAGAGAACCCTCTAGCGACTAACCGAGCCTTATGACATACAAAATTTCCTGAAGCATCATTTTTAATTTTATAGACCCATTTACTTTTGACAATGTTAACATTTTTAGGCCTATCAACAATAGTCCAGACTTTATTTGATATTAGCGAGTCATATTCTAGTTGCATAGCATCCCGCCAATTATCAGCATTTAAACTAGACATTGCTTCCTCATATGTAGTTGGCTCAAATGTACAAGCGTTAGCCACCAGAGACATATCATAATCGCCATACCTCTTGGGTGGAATGGAGCGGGTACTCCTTACTGGACGTTCTAAGGTTGATGATGGTGGAACGTGCAGGTCTGCCAGGCCTTCCCCTGAAGCGCCCTCTGCACCAGAAGACCACTCAGCCTCCCTGGATAAATTGCCACTGGGTGAGCCGCCATGGGATGACTCTCCACGGGGTGATCCACCACAGGATGAGTTGCCACGGGGTGAGTTGCTGTCACTAGCTGAACAGTACTCATCTCCAGTTCCTGAAAAATTCAAAGAATAATTATGATCCTGTTTTATAATATTTAAAACATTACTGACTTCACTCACAACATTGTCATTGCTGTCATTCATGCTTTTATTATCCTCTGTGCTACTTTCATTTGCACTTTTATTGGCACATATGGTACTCTCTTTCCCTCTGCCACCTATTGTGTTACTATCTTTCACACACTGTATTTTGCTGGATGTAGTACTCTCATTCCTACAGCCCTCTGTGTTACTGTCATTCACACTCTGTATCCTGCTGATAGTACTCTCATTCCTACAGCCCTCTGTGTTACTCTCATTCACACAGTCACATGAAACGACATTACTTTCATTCGTGCCTTTCACTAAAATGTTACTCTCATTCACACTATTACTCATGTCATTAATAAAATCATTATTTATAAAATTATTTAAAAATTCATAATTAAAATGATTATCATTATTAATAACATGTCCAAAATTATAAAACTCTTTCTCTAAAAACTCCACATCCCTAGATAACACAACTTTCCTTGGGTCCGAACAATTAGCCAACCTATATCCTTTGGTTGTCTCCGAATAACCCACAAAAATATATGGCTTGCATTTTGCATCTAATTTTGTCCGTTTAACATCAGGTATCTTTACATATGCTACACAGCCGAAGACTCGAAGATGGCTAAGGTCAACCTTTGACCCTGTCCACAACTCCTCAGGAATTTGGCCACCTAAAGCAGCTGTTGGAGATCTATTTTTAAGGTAAACAGCGGTCATGACTGCCTCCGCCCAGAACCTTCGGTCAAGGCCAGACTGCTGCAGCATACACCTAACTTTATTCATAAGAGTTAAATTCAGGCGTTCAGCCACCGAATTCTGCTGTGGACAATAAGGAACTGTGACCTGATGCAAAATGCCCTTACCCTTTAAAAAGTTCAAAAGTTGCGTGCTGGAGTATTCACCACCTCCGTCACTTCTTATGCACTTGACAGGAGAACAAGACTGTTTCTCTATCAGTTTTATGAAATCAATGCATTTAGTACATACCTCAGATTTCCTCTTTAATAAATAAACAAATGACTTTCTAGTAGCATCATCTGTGAATGTGAGTATATATTTTGCACCACTCCAGCTGCTCAGCAAAGGACCACACACATCTGTATGAATCAGCGCCAGCTTGTCTCCAGCCGACGTTGTGCTTGCCTTGGGAAAAGGTTTGGTTGCCAGTTTTCCCTCGAGGCAGGGAACACAGGTCCTCTCCACCTCCAGGTCTCCATTCTGCAACATAACATTATTAAACCTATCCCTAACAGCCACAAGATCCCTTTGATTTATGTGCCCCAGCCTCTGGTGAAGTATATCTGTTGTCACCACAGGAGCAGCAACTGCGGAGCTCGACATCTCTCGCCCTAGTGAGAGAATGCAGCTCTCCCTACTGCGCAAAGGCTCACTAACATGCAACTTATACATCCCATTACGCTCAGAAGCAGTCGCAACTATATTTTTCATCCTGTCAATTACTGCACAACCGTCGTCGTCAAACTCTATTTTAAAACCATTTTTGGCCAATTTACTAACAGACATTAAATTAGAAACTAAATCAGGTACATACAGAACATTTGTCAGCCTTCTAATTACACCCATTAAAGTTAACTCTACATCACCAATACCAACACATTGTAATACACCATTGCTTGCAACAGTCACTTTAGTACTATGATTCTTAAAGTTTATGAAGTAGTCTCTATTATTATACATGTGACTAGTACATCCACTATCAATGAACCACTCCTTCTTTGACTGCTGTTGCACCATCAAGGAAGCCACCATGGCTTGGTCCTCCTTATATGGTCGGGTCCTCTTGAGCTTGAAGCATTGTGCTTTTGTGTGACCTGGCCGCTTGCAGAAATGACACTTCCCTTTAAAGGGTCTATTCTTCGATATGAATGCAGTGTTGTTCTCAACGTCGGATTTTCTTGACTCTTCTTGTAATAGGCGAGCCCTGACCACTTCACTTGAGAGATCTCTGGTCATGCCTACCGTTTCTAAATTTGACACAAGCGAGTCATATTCCGCTGGCAGGCCGCTGAGAAGCATCTCTGCAACTTCAGTGTCTTCTATTACTTTTCCAATATCTGCTAACTGCTGCACTATTGTCATCACATTTTCTATGTATTCTGACATGGAGCTATATTGATTAAATTCTAACCTGTGCAACTGCCGAAGTAATAAAACTCTCCTCACAAGGCCAGCATTCTCGAAGACGTCGGCTAAACTCTTCCATGCTTCCTGAGCAGTTTTTGCAGATCTTACATATTGGTATAGGTTACTTTGTACTGACAAACAAATTCTGGCGAGAGCGCGTTGACCACGTGTATCGCTCTCCTCCGTACCTGTAGTATGGATTGTGTCCCACAAGCCATCGTGCATTAATGACATCTTCATAGCAAACTTCCAAGAGTAAAAGTTCCTTGCCCCGTGTAGCTTTTCAATCGCCACGTGGCCCGAACCGGCCGACATGACTCCAGCGGGCAATGCAGACGCTACGACAGGTTGATTGGCCATGCTCCCTCCTTAAGTAATTTCAATAAATATATGTTCTTACTTGTTTGATTTCTTCAGCTTGTAGCGTGACCTGGGCCCCGTAACCTATTGAGGGGTGTACGCAGAGTGCGCGTGGAACCCCATAGTCTTGAGGGGATGACGAAGAAAACAGCAAACATGTAAATCCGTATTCTTGTATTGCTAAATAATGAGATACATAGGCTATAGGTACATTACTTCAGTAGGAGCGGAGCTTATTCCAATTACATGTTAACGTGACGAGGTAGGATTTCAGAAAGAGGATGGATTAAGCGTCTGACAGTTATAGACAACTTTAGTGTTGTCATGTTGCATCAAGTAAGGCATAGAGCACATATTAAGATTAAGTAATGCATACACTGACCGACCATCTTAATACCTCATAGTGTTTTTGTTCACCATGTACTGACAAATACCACATGTTATTTTAATACAAAGTGAAAATTCATTGATATGGGTTTAAACATGACATAGCAGCACCCACATTAATGTAATGTATTAATAAAATTGTTTTTTACCAGCTTACCATAAATTATTCCATCCATTATTCCACAATTTAAAAAAATGCCATATCATCAAAACTAACATGGGGTAATTCATTTTTTTACAGAATGGTAAACAAAACAAGGTAACTTACATTTAAGTGGTCCGCACAGCAAAACAGTGCTCGGTTTGGACAGTTCCTGCCAACCAATTGACACTGTTCAAGACAAGTCTGAACATAGCTTTAAACATTGTATGTTTAACATTAGTGCTAATATTTGTTGCTTGCAACATTTGAGAATAGTTGTGTCTATGATGCGCGGTCAGCGTTCTATTCGTTCTGTGCTATAAGGCTGCGGCTTCATTGAGGCGGAGACGAGCGGAGCTGAGAGGAGATGTGTGGGGATCGACCAATCGTATTACATGAAATCCACATCTCGTCTCCGCTCCGCTTCAATGGAAACAGTCAAGCGGAGACGAGCGGAGCTGAGAGGTGACGTGTGGGGATCGACCAATCGTATTACATGAAATCCACATCTCGTCTCCGCTCCGCTTCAATGGAAACAGTCAAGCGGAGACGAGCGGAGCTGAGAGGAGACGTGTGGGGATCGACCAATCGTATTACATGAAATCCACATCTCGTCTCCGCTCCGCTTCAATGGAAACAGTCAAGCGGAGACGGGCGGAGCTGAGAGGAGACGTGTGGGGATTGACCAATCATATTACGTGAAATCCACATCTCATCTCCGCTCCGCTCCGATTCAATGGAAATAGTCAAGCGGAGACGAGCTGAGCGGAGAGGAGACGTGTAATCACGGGCCCAGAGGGGCGAAGCAGAGTGGAGGGGCGGGATTCTAATCGAGCCGCACAGTCAGTTGGACCGCTAGCGTCACCGATACTACACACCTGCGCACGATTCACAATGGGTGACGAATTGTTCATTGAAAGTGTCAAAAAGTACCCATGTTTGTGGAACACTCAACTTACTACTTACAAGTGTAATGAGACGAAGGATGCAGCGTGGCAGTTAGTGGTGAATGAAACAAATATTCAGAATGGTAAGTACAATACGTATTTATTTAATTTATAAATTGCTCAGGCGTCGCAAAATACGGGTCTCCTGCCACGGGACTTTACCCTCGTTGTTGAAGTAATCACAAAATATATCTCGGATCCGGTAAATTTCATTTGTACTTGCATTATTTGTTATCATCAATGTATTGCTATCCCTCTCGTCTCTTGGTACTGCATCTGCATTTATTTCATTTAAAAAGTTTGGCTGGTTTTCAATCTAATAATTATGTAAAATGCATGTTGCTTTAACAATTTTATCGACAGTATCGACTTGGCATTCAAATTCTCTGTGATACACATACCATTTCCTTTTCAACACACCGAATGTCGCCTCTACAATACGACGAGCTCTTGATAGCCTGTAATTAAATATTTTTTTGCTTGCATTCAATTGATCTCTAGGATATGGACGCATTAAATTATAAGACAAGGGAAAAGCTTCGTCCCCAATAAATACGAATGGTACTGGTTCGAGTTAGTGGTTCAGGTGGTGGTAAATCTAAAGCTTTGTTTTGTAGTCTCCTTCCAAATTCGCTATCAGAGAATATTCCTCCATCACTGAACCTCCCCATCGACCCAATATCTGCCATTATTATTTTCCTTTTAGCGTCGGCTACACACATTAAAACGATTGAAAATCTGTGTTTATAATTAAAAAATGAAGACCCTGAATTTTTTGGTGCATTAATGTACACATGTTTGCCGTCCAGCGCACCAGCACAATTCTTGAATTGCCACAAGTCTGCAAAATCTTTTGCTATTATATACCAATCATCTTTATTTGGTACTGGCATGTATAACGGCTGCAGCACCTTCCAAATGCAACCACAAACTTCTGGAATAATCTTTGATACAGTACTTTTTCCAATTCTAAAATTTTCTGCAATGGTTGAAAACTTGCTGCCAGTTGCTAAATACCTGTAAATATATTTTATTATATTACTTTCACAAAATTAACCTTGATTTTATTCTCTTTCAGTTAACACAGCTAAAGCCAAGTGGAAAAAATTACGCGACAACCGCGGCTTTGCAACTTTATTACATATTTCAACTGCAATTATTAACAAATGTGTGTTATCAAAGTGCGGGTTTGTGCTTAAACAGGATTGAGCATTTGTTTCGTGAAATACAACAATGGCGGAGCTCAAGAAGTTAAAAATAATGCGCGGCCAAGTCAAAGCAACTATGACTCGCATCGAGCAGTTTGTCAACGATCCCAATACCTACCTTAAATTCCGCCTCTCTTGATACCTTGGAGGCTCGAAAAGAGAAGCTAGCCTCTTCCCTCAAAGATTACGAGGGATTCCAACTGGACATATTGAGCCTTGATGACAAGGACACAGAGGATGCAGGTGACTTTGAGGACCGCTACTTTAACACAATAGCGAAGATTAATGAGGCTCTCAGGTCTCTAAGAGGGTCAGATACAGTTCAAGCTGCTGGTGTCTCTTCTTCAAAGTTACCCCATGTTGACATACCAGTGTACAATGGTACCCTATTCAAACCCTTTTATGAAATGTTCATAGCAGTAATTGATAAAAACAAAACATTATCAGATGTACAGAAGTTGTTTTACCTAAGAAAGTTTTTGTCTGATGAAGCACTATCTGAAATTGTAAATTTGCCTTTAGTCAATGTCTCATATATGGAGGCATTAGAGTTGTTAAAAAAGCGATATGACAATAATGTTAGGCTAATCATAAGCCATATATATGTTATCTTAGACATCCCATGCATGGCTAAGGGAACTGCGGCCTCTATAAGGTCATTTGTATCACAAGTGCAGCAGCATCTGCGTGCACTTAGAAACTTAAAGGAACCTGTTGATAAATGGGATATGTTGCTCATTTCTATATTATCCAGAAAGCTAGATCAATATACTAGCCGGGCTTTCCATTTAGAGAGAGACCCACAAACTCTTCCAACGATGTCGGAGTTTATTGCATTTTTAGAAAGGCGTGCTATGGCGCTAGAGGATAGTTTGCCTCAAAAGAGTATCCTAAATGATAATGTAGGTACTTCTAAATTTAAATCTTACCCCAAGGTTGCTAATGTTGTAGCATCATTACCTGGTTGTAAATTTTGTACTAAACCTGACCATGCAATCTATAATTGTGTGAAATTTTAGGAAGCCTCCGTCGAGGACCGCTTGGCCTTTGTGCAGGAGAATGAGATGTATGCAGTTTGTATAAACCCTCACTCAGATAAACCTTGCAAGTACAAGTTCAAATGTAAGTTATGTAAGGGTCATCATAATACCCTTTTGCATACAGAGGATGCTGGAGGTGCCAATCAACCAGTGGCAGCATCTATTGTTTTGACATGTGTCAAGAAAACATGTTATAAAAAGGTATTACCCACAATTAAAGTTAAAATTGTTGATAAATTTGGCCATGATGTTTCCTTTGCCACAACTTCTCTTGTAGAAAGGCTGGGTTTCTCCTCTGTGGCAGAGTGTGAAAATATAATTTGTGTAGCTAAACAGACCATCATTATGGATAGGTCAGTAATTATTACTGTGGAGTCTTGTCATTATCAAGATGTTAAATTTAAAGTTAGCTGTCATGTTGTAAAAGACGGCACATTTGCCACCACAATATGTTGATTGTTCAGCACTAAAGTTTCCAAGCCATGTCAAACTTTCTGATGAAAACTTTAATGAACCATCAGAAATTTCATTGCTACTAGCAAGTGATATTTATTTTAATTCTTTATTAAATGATTGTATCAAATTGCCTGAAGGACTTGTCTTGCAAAGCACCTTATTTGGCTATGTTGTTGGTGGCAAGATAAACCAATCTGGTAGTATTTAAAACAGTACAAATTAAATTGAAAAATTTGTTGAAATGTGACAAATTGTATGTCAGACCTAATACAAAGCTGTGTCCCTTATCTCCTGACTAAATATTGTATATATCTTGTTAAATTGTTGTTTTCGATCTCTACCTAATGTAAATTAGCTCAACTTGCCCGGCCCAATTATGTTCAAGACAAGTCTGAACATAGCTTTAAACATTGTATGTTTAACATTAGTGCTAATATTTGTTGCTTGCAACATTTGAGAATAGTTGTGTCTATGATGCGCGGTCAGCGTTCTATTCGTTCTGTGCTATAACTGAATGTAGTAGCGTAATAATTTAGCTTTCAATAAAAGTTATTTCTTCTAATCGCATTTTGATTCAAATAGACACCAACGTTCTTTCAGCTCTTTTCTTACAGTAAAAAACTTCAAATCCGGGTTTTTCAGATCAGTCTTGGAGCACGTTGGTATAAAGCATGTTTTAGGATCTTTATATAGTTTATAAGTGTTTGTATTCATGGTGATGAACACGGTACCAAACTAATAGTCCAGTTTCAGTTGCAGTGGTCGTCGAAATTGCTATCAAAATCAGGTCCGGGGTTCAAAAGTGTAGGTCGTCGTTGGAGCAGGCAAAATCAGAGGTCCGGGTGGGGAAGCGAGTCGTAATAATCACATAAATACAAAGAAACCAGTTCACCAGATGAGAGCACAAAAGGTTATGAATTCCGCGTAGCGATGGGCGAGTCGAGTTGTCTGATTCGAATAATTCGAATCACTGTGCGGATGAGTCAACTCGAATCAAAGTTCGCCGCGATTCGAATCAACTCGGCCTAGCTCGGCGGCTTGGCGCTTGGCTAGCTCCCTACGATACGAATTCTGCGATTGCCTTGCGCCTGACGAACGCGTGCGCGAGTCGAGTTACGCCGACTCGACTCGACTTCGACTCCGAGGTGTCCCACTGCTGTTGTACTGTTCAAATAGAATCAATTCAAAAACAGTACCTTCTTTTCATTAGGGTAAACTTGCCTAAAACGTACTTGTTCCTAAAACGTACCCTACCAAGTTCTCGCATAGTGAAACTGCAGTAGCGACACGAGTGTTAGAAAACAGAACTACTAGTCCGCCATGTTGCGTTACTCGAGTGTCAACTCCGTGCTGCTGTCCTGTCTTAAATTATTCAAAAAGTAATTTTTTTGGTTCATTCATAACGTTTTCAGTTCTATGCTATGTTAGTTATGTAGATATGAAATTTTATGCTTATTTCTACACTTGTTTACGTTTAAAATGACTTGACGTACAGACGCTAACCTGGCAGCCATTTTTGCGCGGCAAATTTGAAATCGTTATTGATCTTGTACCTAAATCGTACTCGACACTTTGCTTTATTTCGTACCGGTACGAATTAGGAATAACTGTTTATTTTTTATTTAAGGTTGTCATGGCGAAGCGACAGTACAATACTTGGTCAAGTGACAATATGGAAAAAGCCCTCAAAGGGTATAAAAATGGAAGTTTAAGATTTAATGAAGCTTGTCGTGTATTTAATATTCCAAAGCCAACTTTTCGACGCCATTTAAAAGGGTTAAATGTGCACGAAAAAATTTAGCCTAAGAAAATTAGCATCGAAATCTTTGATCAGACCAAATAATTCGTGTAGTTTTGAAAGTTGGTACAATTATTCCTAAAGATGTCCAGATGAATATACTAAAAATCCCCGATGGTGGGACCGGAGCCGGAGGGGGGAGGGGGGAGAAAGGTCTCTTTTTCACCTTATTTTATTATAACTCCAAAACTATTTAAAATATCTCTTTAGTGACTTCTACATTAATTATCTATATTAAATTTCCTATAACTTATGTTTACACCATATTACTCTACGGTCAATACTTTAGGAGATACAGAGTGTTGAAAGTGATAAAAATCGTTAAAATTTGACAAAGACGATTAGTCGCGCCACAGAGACCGTCATAATTCGTTGTTTGCCTCGCGGCCGCATAGCAACTGGCAGGCCCGACGCTTGTGCGCTAAGCCCCTCCCGCGTCTCGTACCGCACACCGCCTGCGCACCCCCCGAATCTCACGCGGCCTCGCTCGACACTCGCCAGTACGCTCACAACGCTTACGGAATGCGCACCCTTCTTTTGTTCGCAAATGTGTCGCGTTAATAGTTAATATTTCGTTGGTTTATTTGTTAAAAAATGCAACCATCATGACTGATAAGTGTACAATCTGTGAAAAGGAAGTGACGAGTGACCGTGTTGTAGTATCCCTAAAAGGTATTGAAAGCTTGATAAAGGCTAGTAAACATAGAAAGGACGAAAAACATATTCAGCTGGCAGGCGTAAAAAGTGTTGTTGTTCATAGTAATTGTAGAAAACGATACACACGAACCAGTTCAATAATTGCTGATCTAAGAGAATCAAGGCCATCTACGTCTTCTGCTGTAACACCTGGCTTGCGCTCATTGCAGCCGCTGTTCGATTTTAATTCACAGTGCCTCTTCTGTACGGAACGAATAGATGATGAATTCTATGCCAAAGAAAAGAAAAAACCTAAAGAAAGACGTCGTGAGATATACCCGGTTCGCAGTTTAGAATTCTCTACTACAATTCTGGATGCTGCTAAAAAGCGGAATGATGAATGGGGCAATGACGTTTCTCGAAGAATAACAAATACCGGTGATCTTGTTGCCGCTGGAGGTATATACCACGTCGACTGCTATAAGCGCTTTTTCTTGACACGTGAATCTACTACAGGGAAAAATAGCGGTCGTCCTAAGGAAGAATATGTCTCTAAAGCCATGGAACAAATACAATGTTTCATAGAACAAAATAAAGACTCTCAAATGTCCATAGATCATTTGATGAACCAAATTACCGGGCAAAAGCCAACTACAGACACGGTTAAATCTAAACTTAAGGAGATATATGGCGATAGAATATTGATTAGTGATTTAAAATCACATAAAACCGTTGTATGCTTCCGTGACATTGGGCACAAGATCTTAAATGAGACATGGTACAGCTCGCAGTGTAAAACTCAGAATGAAGAACGCCTAAGAATAGTGAAAACGGCAGCAATGATAATTAAGCAGGATGTGCAGTCTCGCGTCTATGAAACGAGTCACTACTCACCCAGTGGTACATTTCTTGACGATGCAGAGACCGTAATCCCTGAATCACTCAACTTATTTTTGGATGCACTTCTCACCCGCAAGACGAATGATCAGAAAACCAAAATAAGATTAATTGCATTAGCACATTCTATCATCAGCATAATTCGGCCGAGAAGCTTCATTTCTTCGGTGCTTCAAGGGATTGCGTTTTTTATCCACAGAAAGTTCGGTTCAAGAAGCTTACTAGATCTTCTATCTAATCTAGGGTTCAGTGGTTCTTACTACGATGCTACCATGCTTGAGTTGTCTGCAATATATCACGACCAACCACCTTTACCGCCTGAAACTTTCGCGCAGTTTGTATTTGACAATGCAGACTTTAATGTGGCTACTTTAGACGGCCTGAACACGTTTCATAGCATGGGAGGCATTTCGTGCATTACACCTGCTGAATCGGTACCACCTGGAAATGCAATAAAAAAAATAACTAAAGCTCCCACTGCTACACAAACCGGAACGTTGGGAGTCCAGCAACTGCATACATATAGCAGGCTAGCTAAGGGAGGACTGAAACAAATTATGATACAAGATGTTAACCAATCAAATTTGTTACACCAAGACACGACAGTACCAAGTCTAAGTGATATGTTATGGATAAGCGGCAAGTGGCTCGAAGTGCCTGATGTACCCGAATGGAAAGGTTTCATGCGATGTATTCAGCCAAGCCAGAACTTTGATAAAAGTGCTGTTATCCCCTTACCTTTCATAACTTCACCTCCAACTGACTATGACACAATATACACTGCATTGAAATGTGCCACGGACCGGTGCCTGACCCAAACATGTTTTGTCACATTTGATCTACCTCTTTATATAAAAGCTCGGGATATTATTGCATCTAGTCGAGATGATCCAAATATACAAAATATCATCGTGAGGCTTGGCGGGTTCCATATGTTAATGTCTTACCTGGGTTGCATTGGACACATAATGGCAGGAAGTGGCCTAAGGGATCTACTATGCAATATTTTTGCTCCAAACTCAGTGGAACACATTTTGAGCGGTCATGCTTACGCAAGAGCAGTTCGTGCACATTTATTAGTCCACACGACTATGTCACAAATGATTTTAAATTATATGGATATTAATGACGATGAAAAGGAAACTATAAATACCCTTTTAAAAGACATGCGAACTGAGCCTCTAAGTGAAGATAAAATAATGAACAATGAGCAGTTGACACTAAATGATTTAAAAGAAAATGGACCTACCGCTGCATTATGGATCCAATACTACCACATGGTGACTATTATGAAACAGTTCATTGCTGCAGAGCGAGCTGGTGATTGGAAGGGTCATCTTAGCTGTGTCCACAAAATGATTCCATTTTTTCATGCCAGCGGTCACTTCCAATATGCACGATGTGCACATTTGTATCTGCAAGATATGCTTCAGCTTGAAACAAGAATGACGCCCCACGAATATCAGTTATTTGTAAAAAAAGGATATTTCACTATAAGAAGAGGCGATACCTTTTGGTCTGGAGTTTGGTCAGACATGACCATAGAGCAGACCTTGATGCGCAGCATGAAGAGCTGTGGAGGAATGACCCGAGGAAGGGGAATCACGGATTCAACACTGGCAAAATGGTTACAAGCGACGGTTGTTAGTCATGCCATCTGCTCTGCACTTGAGGTATTTAGTGGAGTATATTTTTCTTCGGGAGATCAACATGCAGATCTTCTTTTGTCTCCTCAGCGCAGGGATCAAGAAGACAGAAAAAAGCTTTACGCGTGGTTTATGGATCATTACCCATTCCCAAAGACAGGAAACCTCATGTCCTTATCGACTGGTATTGTTGGAAATAGCAAAGTTAATTGCCACCTTGCAGAAGAAATTGGTAAACAGCTCATGGAAAAAACGCTGGGGAATAACTTCGCAGACGTAAAACTACAGCGTAAAGACAAAGTTCTATCATTGGGAGCCATGCACAGTGCTGTCAAGATTAATGATGAGATAGTAGTTGTCGATCCATTGCTTCTTTTTCAAAGGATTGCGATTGCCAAGAAGGATGATGAACATTTAGCATCACATTTGGAGTATGAATTGGCTCCCTATCCACTGGCTTTATTCAATGATGGCTTAATGAGGAAAACAACAAAAGCGGCTTTATATGATGTTTTATCGAAATCCGACAGTAATGTAAATTTGAAGAATAATGAGACGGTTGTTGATGGTGGCTTTCTTTTGCACCGTACCAAGTGGCAATTGGGCTCCTCTTACTCAGAGATATGTGACCAGTACATAGATTATGTGAAATGTCATTACGGACCACATTCTACCGTCGTGTTTGATGGGTACGATGACGTAGAAAACAGTACAAAAACATCTGAACAAAGAAGGAGAACGGTGAAATCGTCTGTTGATATTAACATCAATCTCTCGATGAAGGTCACTGTTCAGCAAGAGCATTTTCTATCAAATACAAAAAACAAGTCTCAACTGATCAAACTTCTGTCAGAAAAAATGCAAGCTGCCAACATAGAAACACGAATAGCTGCGAGAGATGCTGACTGCACAATTATTCGCACTGCAATTGATAAAGCTGTAGACAATCTTGTGGTCACTGTTATTGGAGAAGATGTTGATCTTTTAGTCCTTTTAATGGCACTTACTCCTCCAGAAAAAGAATTGTTTTTTGTCAAACCGGGAAGAGGGAAAGTGGAAACCAAAATATTTTCCTCCCAAGAACTTCAAAAACATTCATTTTGTTGTTCTATTCTCTTTCTGCATAGTTTCAGTGGGTGTGATACAACTTCAGCTATTTACAGGAAGGGCAAAATAGCAATTATTAAGCTTTTTGATCAAAAGCCAATAGTAAAAGAAATAGCAACTGTGTTTTATGACCCGACATCAACTCCGGATGTTATAGCAGAAGCCGGAGAAAAAATGTTTCTTCAAGTATACCGAGCGCCCAGTACCCAGTCTGAGATTAACAGATATCGATTCACAGTTTTTCTGAAATCTAGTACCAAGCCCAAACCAGATCTTTCTTCCCTCCCTCCTACCAAAGGGTCAGCAAAATATCACTCTTACAGAGTATTCCATCAAGTTCAAGAGTGGCTTGGGAACCAACTGCCTCCTGAAATATGGGGTTGGAAGCGAGGAGTCGATGGAAACTTAGTACCAATCATGACCTTGGATCCTCCTGCTCCTGACGCGTTGTTAAAATCAATTTTTTGCCGATGCAAAAGTGGCTGTCCTGGAAAATGCAGTTGCCGAAAAGCGGGCATTAAGTGTAGTCTTATCTGTAATGGCTGCCTGGGGGCTTGTACTAATGGGCACTCCCCCATCGATGTTAATGATAAAGATGACGAAGATGAAACACAATTTGATTGATAAGTCGGCATACGCGTGCAAAAATTTATGTATTTTTTCAGAATTAAAATTTGTATAAGTAACGAGTTTGTTTCTTATTTTTATCACCTTTAACACTCTGTATCTCCTAAAGTATTGACCGTAGAGTAATATGGTGTAAACATAAGTTATAGGAAATTTAATATAGATAATTAATGTAGAAGTCACTAAAGAGATATCTTAAATAGTTTTGGAGTTATTATAAAATAAGGTGAAAAAGAGACCTTTCCCCCCCCCTCCCCCCCTCCGGCTCCGGTCCCACCATCGGGGATTTTTAGTATATTCATCTCGACATCTTTAGGAATAATTGTACCAACTTTCAAAACTACACGAATTATTTGGTCTGATTTCTTTAATTTTCTCATATTAATTGGACGTCCAAAATATTTGACAAAGGAAATGGAAGAAGAGCTAGTGAAGCATGTTTTAGAAGTAGAATCTAGTTTTTTTGGCATCACTGTGCGTGATTTACGTCAACTGGCATACCAGTTAGCGGAAAAATATGGTTTACAACATAAATTTAATCATGAAACTAAACTGGCTGGGTGGAAATGGTATTATACATTTTTGAAAAGCCATCCTCAAATATCATTAAGAACTCCAGAACCGACATCCATTGCTCGCTGCAAAGGTTTTAACAAAAAAACCGTTATGGAGTTTTTTGATAAGTACGAATCTGTTCTTGATGAAGGAAAATTTACAGCCCAGCAAATTTACAACGTTGATGAGACCGGCTTGAGTACTGTGCATAAAGCCGCGTTATATTTGTCTGTTGTGTTGTGTTGTGACGCATCAGAACGGTATCGGTTTCAACCATTTAATATCGTTGCATTCAGATTTATCTGATGCACTGTGTTGTGACGGCTTGTGTTGTGTCGCGACACAAGCGATCCCGGTCCGCGTCAGAGCGGGTGAGGTACGGGGGGCGGGGCAGCGACACGTCACAGCTTGTTTGGCTAGTGTGAACGCGCCAGCGCCAGTCTTGTGTACGCGTCAGAGCAGCAAGTATGGATGGCGAACTGCTCATTGAATACGTACGGCAATACGAAACCATTTATGATTCAAAACGTAAAGAATATAAGGATCAAGCTATTAGAACAGCTATCTGGGAGGAAATAGGAGAAAAAATGAAACAACCTCGTAAGTAACGTGTTTTTATTTAATTATACCGAGTTCTACCTTGTCTAATAGCTTGGATTTGCCATGGAACTTGTCCCTCTGCACTCATGAAATAGTTTTTATATGCTTCGCGAACTTGGACAGCTTCTTGGGACGGATTCCTATAGGTAGGGCGGATATTCCCGAAGCATGTACTGTTGCAATCGATTTCGTCCGTTAATATTTCTTCATTTTCTTGCGTGTCACGAGTTAATACATTATGAAGGCAGCAAGCTGCAAGTACAATCTTGTCCGCCATATACGGTTGTACCTGTAAAGGTCCTTGAAACACTCTAAATCTCGCTCGTAATATTCCGAATGCATTTTCGACTGTGCGGCGAGCACGCGATAAACGGTAATTAAAAATTTTGTTTGGATCATTGTTTACTAATTTCACTTTACTGTACGGCTTTAACAAATAAGGTTTCAATGGAAATGCCGCATCTGCCACAATAGTGTATGGCAAAGGTTCAGTATTTTGTCTTAACGGTCGATTCGGTGGTACATTCAACTCATTATTTTTAAACATTGTCCCCATTAATGACTCCTGGTATATACCACCATCACTATTTCTCCCATACGCCCCTACGTCCACCATAATAAATCTGTAATGGGCGTCGACAAGTGCTAGCAACACAATAGAATGCTCATTTTTATAGTTAAAATAAGTTGAGCCGGCATTTATTGGGCATATTATAGTAACGTGCTTTCCGTCCAGTGCTCCAAGACAATTCGGGAACTGCCATATTTTTTCAAATCCAGTTGCAATCTCTTTCCATATTTGTTCTGTAGGTTTGGGCATAACAATAGGTGACAAATTCTTCCATATTGCAGTACATACTTCTTCGACTATGATTTTTAATGTAGAAACACCCATGCGAAAGCTGAACGCCATTGACCGGAATGAGTTTCCGGTTGCCAAAAATCTGTAAAATAAAAAATAAGCATATGTTTTATTTTGTTTCAGCGGACAAATGTAAAGATGAATGGACTAAATTGCGAAATGCCTATGTGAACGCAATGAAACGGCGTAAAACTAAAAGTGGTCAGGCTGCTAAAACTATTACACCGTGGAAGTATGAAGAGCTGATGAGTTTTTTGAAGCCGTATATGGAATCTCGGCCTACGGTAACAAATCTTAAATCGCCAGAGTCACCAGTGTCACCACCAAATTCAACAGAGTCCCTACCAGATACTCAATCGGAAGGATTCAATGAAGATGCCATTCGATCTCAATTTGATAGCCGCTCTCCAACACCACAATCGATTCGATCGATTTCTTCTCAATCAGGCAAACGACCTATACGTAATAAAACTAATTTACATGAATTATACGATTTAATGAAAACTTCGCACGATTTACGACTGCAAAAACAACAAAATAAGCAGCTAGACAAAGAAATGGATGAGACTGACTTGTTTTTCCTAAGTATGAGCATATTATTGTATGAGCATAAACATAATTATTACTTATTATGTCAATTGATGTGATTGTGAAACTGATATTAATTATAGGATCTCAACTTTGATATAAGGATATACGGGTACGAATTAGGATATACGGGTACGTTTAACGAACAACTAAACCTAAATCGTACCTTTTCTAGTTTTTTTAAAAAGTTATTTTTCTCAGAAGTTATTAAAGTATATGTTTAATTTTTAATTTTTGTTGGTTAGTAAATAAATAAAGATTCTTTGAATATGAATAATTGTTTTTTTCTTTGTTACGTTTCCAGATAATAAGCACTTTCTCTTAGGGGGTACGAATAAGGCAAGTTTCCCCTACCAATAAACTAGTTCTAAGTGACACCGTCAACCAAGTATGCATTGTAACAAAGTTAGGTGTCAAATTATACTGGGCGCATGCTCACTTGCGAGAGAAACGTTTTGTGAATTGCTAGCATTAGTAGCATTCGTTCATTACGCCCGCCATTTCTATGAGTCAAGGCCAATAGTCGCATCTCCATTACTCTTATAGGTTTTATACTGAAGTGGAAGTCAGACAAAACACGAATTTTTAAACGCCCGGAGTTCCCGCCATTTCCGGTGTACGGATTGTTGGAGGGAAAGGGAAATATGATTTATTGCGTGTAAAGTGAAATGGACATAATAACAACAACATAGAATAATTATTATTACTAGAGGTAGATAGTGATGGGTGATGGGGTTGGGGCTTCACATTTGATGATGACTTATTGCACACTTGTTATGGTTTTGATTTTCTTATTGAAACAAATCAATTATTGTCGGTGGGTATTATGTATGTCGGGTATCTATCTTACGACGAAACTTAAGAAACGAGGTATATAAATAAACTGACAATCAATCAATCAATGCAATTTGTATGAAATACTAAATATTTTGTTGTTACTGTACGTATCTTTTATTGAGACTGATTATGAAAATAAGAAAAAAAGGCAAATTATTATCAAATATCTTTCAATCACAAAATATAAATAATTGCCTAGAAATTTATGATTTGCCGGATTTTACGATCGGGCGACAACATATGGAATAGATATGTTTCAGTTATTTCTTTAATACCTACCTGTAGACTTATTTATTTTTATTTATGAATTATTTATTTATAGTATGGGGTTCTTCAAAAAAGGAGTGTACAGGTTTTTAAAGGGTCGGCAACGCGCATGTAATGCCTCTGGTGTTGCAGGCGTCCATAGGCTACGGTGACTGCTTACCATCAGGCGGGCCGTATGCTTGTTTGCCACCGTCCCTTTCGCCACCTCATCGTATTTCTAAGCCCCGAGTCCGTCAGCTGGGTATACAGACGTTAAAGTGCCCCAGATGCCTATCTTCATCGCGCAAGGTATATATCTGTGAATTTCTGCTGCCGGAAATATATTGCAAGCACAAATTTGACCCTGGTGACACGTGTTGGAGGCCTAGGGTCTTAAGCAGTGCGTCTGCACCGCGTGACACTTGAGTTGGGAGAGCGAGGGGCCGGCTGAAGGTCGATGAAATTATAACTCACATTGATGATCTTGAAGCACACCTTTTATTACTCAGAATAAAGAGTACAGCTTACATTTTGTCACATAATTAAAATATAAAATATAAAGACATGTTATCGCTGTGGCTGACAGCTAAAGAAGAGAGGGAATCAGAGACAACATTCATAGAGAAAAAATACAGCATTATGTTGCTATAGTCAAACGTACTTAGGGGCTCTACACATGATGCAACTACAGCTAAAGAGGACAATACATTCTAACAACACGTATCTTATTCGCCATTTTGTTTGTTTTGTTTCAGCGAAGCACGAATTTGCTTAGGGACAAGCGTAGCAGTCGTCTAAAGAATTCTTTTCAGCCCATTCTGGTGAGAATATACTTGCTTATACATGTATAGGTTAGGTCCCAATGCTCAATTTAACTTGAAATAGGTTTTAATCCACATATATCTAGTCTTAAATAAATTACTACATAGGTATTAGTGCAATAGCAGGCTATTAAAAATAGTCTTCCGTAGGTATCTACCATCTCCAGACTCCCCTATAGTTACTTATAGTTCAGTCTAACACTACTCTTGATTGAACACTATTGAAAACTAAGGTTTAGAAACATTTTACTTGATCCAAAATAAAGTGAAACTGTGTTAGATATTTTTTATTGGATTTAAGATTTTTTTTTCTCATAACAATACTTTTTTCTAATATCAAGTTTGACTGTGGAATATTTTTTACGATTAAGATATTTGATATTAATTTCAAGATTTTTTTCGGTGGTAATACTGACGCCAGTGCGCAGAATCGGTTGTGCAAGCAGGTCATGACAAGTTTAAAAAGTTCCGTTTGTTCGTTCGGAAGGAGGCGTCTTTCTTTATAAGATAAAAATATTTAAAAAGATACCATTTGTTTGTGATGGATACTGTGGGTGTGGCTGTGGCCGAAGTGCTTGTGTCGTGGGGTATGCCCCACGAAGTTATAAACAACTTTATAGGTAATTTTCATACATTTATATTATATTATCCAGTCATGAAACGAAAGTCTTCTATTTCTATTTGATTTCACCCTTTCTTTCTATCGTACGAGTATCATAAGTGTAAAGTGAACGGAAAACGTGCTTGAACAGTTGTATATATACATACATCTGTTCTATATTTTCTAGCAAATGGCATAACAGTGGAACACTTTGCAAAATTGACACCAGAATGCCTTAAAGAATTGTGCCCACATTTAGCAACGCGATTAGTTCTCCAAGAGAAATTATCGGAATTTATAACAGCACAGATACGTAATATACAAACCAACGATTGTCTTTGTCTCCGTTGGTAGTTGGTGACCGCTTGGGGTAAAAGGGTGTAGCAGGATAGCCTAGGAAAAATTGCCCCCAGCGATTTTGGGCCGAAACTGTAATCAAACGATGCCTTTTGGGGAGGTTATACTCTGCACAAAGTTTCATCCCTCTGTTACCCCCTGGGGGTGAAAAAAACCCGATTAACCCCAAAACTGTTTTAATTATTTTTTCCTAAACTATGAAAGTGACGAATTTCAAATTTCGTACAAATATTAATAAGACTAAAAGCTATGTGCTAAAAAAATATTAACCCCCTAACCATTGAAATTCTTGTAAAAAAAACAAAAATAAAAAAAGAATCAACCTGTATATCAAGTTTGGGTCATGGTACCACACCATTTTTTTTTTCAAAAATGAACCAGTTTATATTCTACATGATACAAAAGTTTCATGGACCTACTCCAGAAGGAACATTGCGAAATTAATATGTATTGGCTCTTTGGTGCGTACTATTCATTGAACTCCCACTAAGAGCCTTGCATTATTAATAAACAATGGCTTGCGATCGGACCGCTGCTCGTGCCCGATTTGAAAAAGGTTAAAATTAAAATTAAAAATATATCCACATTGAAAACACTACGTATTTACATTACCTTGGAATTGATAACACGATTTACTAAAGCTTCACGAGCGGGCGCGCAAAGTCAAGCTAGTTAAGCCTAAACTTGACTATTCATTCATAAGACACTACACGGATACGAAAACTCACACACACACACTCATAAAGTTTGCTATAGAGAGTCCGCGCGAATGAGCTTCAAAGCAACTCGGTCTTGTATCGAGTTATTCATTTGAATAAAAACCTTAAACGTAATAATTAAGGTTTATATTGGAAAAATGCACACACACATTCATAAAGTTCACGCGAGTACTGAGGGGCCTACCGCGAACCCCGAAGTACGCAAATTGCGGGCAACTTTCTCTTTTACTCCAATCATGGTGTAACTAGAGTGACAGAGAAAGGTGCTCGCAATATTTGCAAACCAAGGCGTTCGCGGTAGGCCCCGTAGTACACGGCCGCAACAACGTCCGTTATATTAACATGCTGCTTTATTTGAATTTAAACTTTAAATACAAACAGGTAAGATTTATATTAGAGTGTAATGTTTCACAATTTTGAATCGAGTGGCGTTTGCCGCGCGTATGCTTAATATTGCCATACAAAAACATTGAATTGAATAAACGGGTAAAATTTTATTGTATTTTGCTATAATTAATACCAAGGTTTGTAAAAACCTTTAAAAAAAGATACATTTTATTACATAATCCAAGAAACTTATGTAGTTTCAATTTTTGTAATTTGATAACGAACGTTTCTTCAAAGAAAGTTCTGCTTGAAGGTTTGTAGTAATAGGTTTTAGAATTCATGGGTGAAAATGGAATAATGTTATGACAACACTCCCGTCTCGGTTGTTCCCAAGGCTTGTGTTTTTATCTGATTTTAGTTGGTTTTGTGCATTTTATATATTATTGTTACTAAACCAAAACCAGTGAAATTTTGTGCGTATAAGTGTTGGATATTGTTCGTAGCGCAGGTGTTTTCAAGGGACTGACCTTGTTTTTAGGAAAAGGTACTTTCTTTTATTTTACTTATGGCCGCGTTAGTCCACTTCGATTGTTGTGTAGTAGATTATTTATTAAATGACTCATTTCGCTCTTGGCTAACAGAGGAGTTTCTGAATATTTGATTCCATATTCGAAGGAATTCAAGGCTATAGTGAGCCCCCGCGACGTCGTCGCCGATTAAACACAGAAATGGACTTAAAAACTCAGTATAAACTACTATATCAAAAAATTATTGATAACGTTTTAATTCAAATAGATTCCCGATATCGATCATTGAATAAACTCACTTTCTTGGATTTATTAAACAAACACAAATACACCCAATATTGCAGATTATTCCCCGATGAAAAAATATCCGATTTAATGAACAAGTTTCCAAATGTTTTCAATTTCACGGCCTTAAAAAATGAATTAAATGTTATGTACACCTCGCCAAGTCTAAATACATTAGACGCGTACGAACTTTATTTGTACCTCCACAATTCATCCTTGAGGGACATATTCTCGCAACTTTTAACTTTGTGTCACATTTTTTTGACTCTTCCCGTATCGGTTGTATCCGCGGAAAGATCGTTTTCGGCCTTGAAGCGCATTCATACCTACACGCGAAATTGTCAAAAAGAAGAAAGATTGTCAAAGTTGGCCATAATTTCAATAGAAAAACATTTACTGCTAAAAATTCAAAAACGTCACGAATTTTACGATAGTGTTTTGGCTCATTTTGTTCAAAAAGACCGCAGAATTATGTTACAATACAAATAGACTGTTATTTAAAGCCTAAATCAGAAATTATCATTTAAAAAAATCAATCAGCTTTCAACCTATTTTCAGTTTAGGTAAATGCATGTTTTTTTAAATAAATATTTAGCGTTAGCAAGAGGTGTTGAGACTGTTAAGTCTAATACGGCTCGAACACACGGACGCGGATCCGCGCGCCGTGGCGTGGCGTTGTGCAAACGAGACATCGCTATGTAATGACCATAGCGCTGTCTCGCTCGCAAAGCTTTACGGCAGGTTGCTGGTTTCGGTTTAATAATGTGCAAGATAGTTTTTAATTGGTGTTTTTTAGCTGGTGATTTAAGCTTTGCTTTACTGATTTGGTCATTTCTTATTTCATTAAAACGTGTAATCCTTGTGTTTTTTAAATAACGCGTGGAACGTGCAGGGATTAACAAAACCTAAAAGTAGTTTTGATGATATTTGCAGGTTTAGTAAACGCACGTTTTTCTAAATAGGTGTTTAGGTTTTGAAAGACGTGTTGAGTCTATTAGAGCAGGTTTCGGTTTAATAATTCAATAATAGGTTTTAATTGACGTGTTTTAACTTGGTGATTTTGTTTCACTTATATGGTCATATTTTAATTAATTTACATGTGTAATGTTTGTATTTTTTAACCAACGTGTGTGCTGCTGATTCACCGTTTTTTTTGTAAATAAGCAAGTTGCGTTTGCAAGAGGTGTTGTCTATTAGAGCAGGTCGTTGGTTTCGGTTTAATGATGTGCATGATAGCTTTTTAAGTAATGATTTTTACTCGGTATTTTAAGTTTCACTGGTTTGGTGTTTTTTTATTTAATTAACATTTGTTATGCTTGTGTTTTTTTTAAACTAACGTGTGTTACGTGCTGGGATGTGAATGCTGTTCAAAAGGCTTTTTTCAAAGCCGTTTTGTCATACTCCATATACACTGTTTACGTGAAGTCAGTGATGACTAGTATGGCAAAGGTGGTTTATGCACTAACTGCAAAAGGTCGCGCCCAAGGACACACATAGCGCACGCTTCACTTTTATCACGGAAAAATAAGTACATAATGTCAAGGTAAGTGTTTTTTTTTTGGTCCGAGTTGCCTAGCCAAAATTTCCACGCGCCGCTACTGATATACACATACATTGTTAATTGGTAAGTAGAAATACAACTAATAACTCATTGTACAGTCAGTATTATATAGATAGTGAAAGTCAATACCTCCAAATATACAGCTACATCCAACATATCAATTAATACTGAACCATCCAAAGTGATCAGATTGTGCAGGTATCCAACAAACAAATTTTGGATGTAGCGGTATATTTGGAGGTATTGACTGACACTAACTATACGATGCTGACTGTAACATTTACCATATCATAACATTTAGAAAAGAATGAAACTGTATTATTACTTTTGTTTTCAGCCGTATAACCTACGAAGAATACAATGTGTTAGCGGCCAAAATAATAACACTGTTTCCTAAAGAGTCAATAGGCACATATTTTACAAAGCCTATAAAAAAAATAGATTCCATAAATGGACGTTCTACAGGAGCCAAAGGAAAATTAGTCGACAAGGTTCGCAACCTCTTGTATAAGTATGGCGATCGCAAGAGATCAGCCAGCGAGTCGGAGAGTACTCCACCGCCAAAGAAAAGTTGTGATGACTTAAAGGGTAAGTAACAAAATATTTTTCTGCCCTCCTGGCGGAAAGCGTCATCTTTACTCCCGCAGCGCTAAACGAAGTTGCCGTATTCCGCCTCCGTCCAGCAGAATAAAAGTATGCGCACCACGGGAGGAAACGTAGGACATTCCATCCCGCGCGTTTGCCACCCTCGCCTTCGGCTCAGGTGACAATTTTACACGCGGCACGCAATTTCCTACTTTTCCTCCCTTGGGACACAAATAATTATTTAAATTGACTTCAAAAAAGTTCTCTCATCATGGGAATCTTTTTTTAAGTAGGTTAAGATATAAATTATTTATTTTAATGATTTTTTTTTTTGTTGGAAAGTACAATAAATAAGTTCAGGGGTAGTCTCATGCATATAATTTGGTTAGAATTAAATCATGGGTATGAGATGGAACTACAAATATTATTAGGCATGCATATAGTGTTTTCTATAACTACTTCAAAAGCATTTAGGGTACTTCTTAACACATTTTTTTTTGTTATTGCTTGAACTTTAAAAAGGTATTTTATTTATAAAGCTTTTTAATTTCAGATTTACACTCCAGGGATATATTGTGGTTGAATAACAACTCAGAACCTTGGGAAGAGGTAATAATTAAATGGAAGGCCACATATAATCTAAGAAAGGAAGGTGAACAGAAAAATATTCATGAGTTTTTACGAGACTGGAAAATCTTGTCGGACCCTAGAAGTGAAATATTGTATACAATTTGTCAAAAGGTCCCTGGCATACTAGCTTATGTCGACGAAGTAAAGCATTCGTCCCTTTCGCACTTGCATACTTGCTAGAAAGTGGCGAATGTTTTACGTCATCGATAAAAGCTAGTGTGCTATTAGGTCTTGTGTTGTTATAAGTTCATTGTACTGCAGTCTGCAAATAAACCCTACTTTACTCTTAATATCATTACTCTCGACTCCTAAACACTATATGAATATATCATTGAATACAAGGATCTAGCACAAAAAAAATTAATCGTGTCAGATCGTGGTTTAGACCGAATTCGAACAGTGAATGGTGCTGGTTGCAAAACCGTGAGCCATACTGAAAACCATGATCTGCCAAAATTTAATTTCACTTTGTACTGTTGTGTTTGTTCTTAAATGAATAAAACAATATTATAATTAATGATATGCGTATTTTTACTATTGAGACTGTTGTCTTTAGAATGTTACTTTTAAATTTAATTTAAGTCATTGTTGTACAGCCGCTATCAGAAGTAGATAGACTGTGACACACATACATACACACACACACACACACACACACATTCTCTCATTAATGAAACAATTTCTCAAAACAAATAAACTTTATTATTTACTTTAAGAAATGTTTGCCTTATAAACTAATAAGAATAGCTCTTATAGGAAGAATAACCTTTCTTAATTGAATAAAACTAAAATACTTAACTCGAGTCACCAAATTTCAAAATTAACATTTCAAATAGCTCACTCGAATTCAAAAGTTTCTTAAAACAAGAAAACTGTTTTTTACCTTTAAGTATTGTGAATCTTTCAGTTAAGTACGAAAACTTTTATTCGAAGAACACTTCTCTTAGATATCAATAAAATTGTTATTCTTGAGTGAAATGATTTTATTATAGACTTAAATATTTTTGACTTGTTACAAAGAAACAAATTTAAGATATTTTTTTACTGATACGAAGTAAAACTTCTCTAACGTCTATAGGGAGAGAATCATTTTCTTAAAGTTAATAGATTTGCCTTAGTACAAAGCAATTTGTTTAGTTTTAAGAAAACTGTTTTACCTGTGTAAGAGTACCTCTGTCCGCTACACTATCACTTTTAGACTCACCTCCACCCAACTTGAACACAGCCGAATGGCAAATACTACTAGTATTATACTAGAGGACTGCACATCTCTTTTGCAGCCATTCGAAAAAATAACAGCTATGCTCTCTGCGGAGTCATATCCCACCTTATCTTATATAATACCTTTAGTTCGAGGCTTGCAAAACTCTCTAAATAAAAGGACTCCGAACACCGAAGCAGGCAGGCATCTTCAGAGAGCACTGCTAGAAGTTATCGACAAAAGATTAAGTGTGTACGAAAGTAACCGAACTGCGGCAAAGGCGGGTCGCCTTTGCCGCAGTTCGGTTACTTTCTAGACCCGCGTTTCAAGAAAAAAGCATTTGGCATAGAGAGTACGGCGGAAAATGCTGTAAAATATGTGTTAGAGGAGTTGGCGCAACATATGCAACTGGAGTCAAATAATGTACAAGTTGAACCGCCAGTGGCAGTGGCAGGTCCATCGAGTGTGAACGACTGCGACCAGAACGATAATGAGATCTGGGAGCACTTTGATAAAAAGTTAAGTGAAAGTGTGATCCAGCAAACTCCGATATCTTCGGCAACAATAGTTTTGAAGCAATATTTGGATCTACCATATGTGGACAGAAAGAAAGATCCTCTACAATTTTGGGCACAGCATCAAAAACTTTTCCCAGTACTTTGCCAAATGGCTTACAAATATTTATGTATCCCGGCTTCCTCTGTCCCATCCGAAAGATTGTTTTCTAAAGCCGGTTTCGTCACAAACCAAAGGCGAAACCGGCTAAAGCCGAAAAGAGTAGACCAAATATTATTTTTAAACTCTTATTGTGCTAAGAAAAAAACATTTTAATACTGAACTATTTTTTTACATTTAATTTTGTTACAATACATAATCGTCGTCATAAACGTCGACTGTTTTGTTTACTCGTTAGAGTTTTAAAACTCCTTATTATTGTTTTTATTTTTTCAATTTATGTTAATTGCCGGAAGTACTTATTTGTGTGTTAAGTGTTGATTACCCTAACCAGCCAACTCTGAGTAGAAAACCGCGCAAAATTTAAAATTTGTATGTGTGGACAAAGGGCTGACCCTCAGAAAATAGACTTTTACGCGGTTCTACCCGCGGTTTGCCTAGCTAACAAATCCGTCTAATTACCTAATTAAGTACATAAGAGTTAAATTGTTAGTCTGTTACATAAAATAATAAAACCCGCATTAGTTTTTCCCTACAAATATGTTATATTTATTATGCAACATTCTAAAATTCACAAGTTTCGCATATCTCCATTTCTATCGCCTTTGTAATATTCGGACAATATTATGATTGTTTACCGCAGGCTAGACAAAAATAAACCTTATATCAATGTCACAAAGCTACACTCCCTTATAGTACCGCCACTTGACTTGACTAGGACTCGCCATTGCAATTCAAAGTCGAGTCGAGTTTCTGTTCCAATGCGCGCTGCCGCGCCGCTGCGCCTGATATTCCGGCCGACCATCGAGTCGAGTCAACTCGAATCAGCGGCCGAATCTACTCGAGTTATTCGAGTTGGGAAAAAGTGAACTCGTCACATCGCTAATTCCGCGAGAAGAATGACAAGCTGTCAATCAACTGTCAATGTCATGCGCTCCACAGATTCATATAGCGATAACTTTTTAAGACAGAAAATTTTCTTAACAGCCGTAATGGGCCGGACGTGCGGTGAAGCAAAATGTTTTTATTTTTATAAAATGTATGACGCAACCAAAAAATCTGTAACTAGAAATGGTTATTCCTACGACCAGAAAAATAATCAGGCACATTTGACAATTCAGGCGCGGATACAAGATTTGGCTTAGGGGGGGGGGCATTTTGAGAAAATCATATATTTTTGCACAGAAAATAAGGTAAAAAAAAATGTTACTCAATTTAGTAATGTGAGGGCCAGGGTTTTAGGGGGGGGGGGGGCATTGCCCCTATGGCCCCCCCCCCCTTGTATCCGCGCCTGTGACAATTTCATCCATTCCCCGTTCTGTTGAGGGGGTGAGTGTGTTATACATGTTTACAGAAAACAAGAGCGCTACGCGCCTACGTGTAGTAGGTATTGACAGGTTTGACTTTGCTTTGTTTAACGTATAAAACTAAGCGTTTTGTGTCTGTAAGCGAGTCACAGTAATTATTCCAGTTTTACAAGTGCCGTTTTTAAAATAGAAGTCTCAAAGTTGTTTATTAAGTTTATTCCTATATTAAAAGAAATATTTAATTATCATATTGAATTAGATTTTCTTTTGATAGGTTGTCGAGGCCCTGAATTTATATTTTTAATTAACAATGAGTGGCTATCGAAAAAAATTGAGCGGTGCAGAATATCGTAAAAGAAAAGCAGAAGAATCTTCAAAAAAAGAAAGTTTACTGAATAAAATCCCAAAAATATCTAATTTTATGACAAGCTTGTAGCCGACGTGTCCGTCCACTACAACATTGTTTAGCATGTAGATATAGAATAACTTATTAATAATTAGAAATAGAAATAGTTTAATAACTAGCAACAAAAGATCTATTTTTATTCACCGCGATCTAACTACGTGCGATTACGTGTTTATTCGAGTCGACGCAGTTAGAAAGCCACTGCAGGCGCCATACGAAGGTCCCTACAAAGTACTGAATCGAACCGACAAGGTTTTCACTATTCAGTTACCTACACGCGAAGCAAAAATTTCAATCGATCGTCTTAAGCCTGCATACACCATAACAGAAAATGCAGAGCCCAATTCGGTGCAGAGACAAGGACCTGTGATCACCTACACACCAAGTCCAGCGACGACCCTTTTATCGCCGCCGTCCACACAATCGCCGCCGACGCTGACACCGACGCCGCCGACGCTGACACCGACGCCGCCGACGCTGACACCGACGCCGCCGACGCTGACACCGACGCCGCCGACGCCGATGCTGCCGACACCGACACCACCGGTGACTGCTGCCTGTGCAAGGAGAGGCCCTGCAACATCTTCTACAAATAAGAACTTAGTATTGATTCCCACGGATTTACGACAACCACGGATGACCCGCAGCGGACGCATCGTTCGTCTACCCGTACGCTTCGCTGAGGAGGGAGCCATGTAGCCGACGTGTCCGTCCACTACAACATTGTTTAGCATGTAGATATAGAATAACTTATTAATAATTAGAAATAGAAATAGTTTAATAACTAGGAAATAAAATACGTAGATTCATTTTTGTAGCAACGCAATAAAATAACAGTTAGTTCTCGTAAGTCGAACGCCGTAAGGTTGCACTATGTTATATTGTATAACCTGAAACCGTTACGGTCGACTATTGTTCACTCATTAAGTTTCCTTAACGTTATTGTATAGTGTATATATTAGTTTATCAGGGTTCACCTCCGCAGAATTTCGGCAGTCAAAGAAGTATTGTCCATTTTATTGTGTATAATTAAGCGTAGTTTTAGTTGCGTGGGAAACTTTCGGTACCGTTACACCGTTATCAGGAGATAGTAATGTTACCTCAAAAGGACCAAGGATACGGTTATACGCGTCATTCTCTCGCACGCACTCGTTCGGCAAACGTCAATCTCCTGAGTATCGTTACGCTAGTAGAGCAAAATAGTGTTGCCTCTAGTCTAGTTAAGCTTTCACGAATAAAATAATCTTCGACGATCAAGATCTATCTTTAAGGAGTATTTCCCTCGATACCAAAACACGCATTACCTAAAACCTCATTCTGATTCTCTTTACTTTGCCCGTAACCCATGTTGCACCGACGAATTTAAATTCTCGAATGAGATTACTCCTAACTACTGCTAACACCTTACGTATACGTTCCACTTATATGTTCTACATAAACAAAACAATATAGAATCGCTTATTATTGCATGTTGTACACGCGCAGCCTAATACATTATGGAAAAGAAATCCGCTGACAAAAATATTGAATCTATGTCATTACGTTGGGTAATTAAAATAGATTTCAATTTTACCATATAACATTACCTAAAACTAAATATCTAATCTTTATCTAAACAAACCGAGCGGGGGTCACGATGACGCGACCGCTCCGAGTTGTTCGTACCTTATTTGTCTCTGAGGCATTAGCCCCAGAACTGTGTTGCGCCGTTATGCGCTCTGGCTCCTTTACTAATTAAAAGTTCAAAGTTTGGAGGATTCAATTAAATCCTTAGATGCAATAAATGAGAGTTAAAAAAGTTATCAATGAATATTCTTTAGCCATGGATGATTAAATATCGCAAATTCAGAGCGGGTTGAGTCTCTGACCAATGTCCCGTCATGTGCTTGTATGCAAGTGAATGGTTCGTCGAGTGGAGCACTCGAGCCGAACCTGTGTGACAGTTTGACTCCATCACAACAAAATGATAATAGCTCCTTCCAAAGCACACCTGAACCTAATTGTACTGTGATGAAATTGGAAGCAATATGAGCACATTTTTAAACTTGCCTTGAAAATCTCTCAAAACGAATTTTAAATGATAGTACTATTAATTTAAAGACAACACTGCTTATTCTTATGGGGAATAGGGTTAGTGTGAATAAAAATAATTTAATAAAATTCTTTGAACAATTAGAGACACTTACTCGTATAGTGAATGAAATTATTATTTTCACATTTCCCTATTGTGAGCAAATGTCAGAGGCAGAAAATAACATCAGGTGTAAGTTAAATATATTTTTATATAATCTTTGTACATATAGTGGTAAGTTTAATATAATTGACACTAACAAACTTGTTAGCAAATACCATATGCCTATGGTTTTTTAGACTAAAGTTATACCTTTCAAATTATAAAAGACACTAAGATCTGTTTGAGGAATTAATCAAAACAATAAAATATATTCATAAAGTAGATACGTAGTTTATTTTAGTTGTAATTAGTTATATTTTAGTTTCAAGTAGTTGTAATTAGTTTTAATTTAGTGTTAAGTGAATTTGGAATAAATTAATCTTTTTTTGCTTCTATATGTCCACGGCATCAACCATCAGTCACACAGCCTCCTCCGTTCCAGCACAATGTTCATCTTCCACCGCAGCAGAATCAGTTTCATCCGTGTCGCGATGGAAATCACATTCTGGTTCCAGTCTTCAGACGAGCTAATGAATCTGTTCCTGCTTCAGAAATCCCGCATCAGCCAACTGAGAATTTTAAGGAAGAACATGAAGACGAAGATCAGGAAGAACCTTTAATGCAACAAATGCTAAGATATGCCAGTGCCATTGATAGCGAGACTGATTCCATATCTCAGAATCTGAATAATGTATTACATAATGCACTGGAATTGAGAAGTCGACAATCTGAATTGCGAAACTTGTATTTGAAATTAATCGGACTACTCCATACCAGGCGACAACACTGATCTTCAAATTCATTACTATTTTAATAACTCTGCTTTTTAGTATTAATAAGACGCCACGTGATATTTGAAGACCCTCATAATTAAGAATTTTTCTCAGAATATGTTAAGCTTTGTTTACAGTATCTTTGTTATTAAATTTAATTTGTTACATAAACTCTAACGTAAATTTTAGTCTGTAATTAGTATATCTCTTGTGTCTGAATCTCAGAATTATTTAAATATATACTGACTATTATATCAAATATTGAATTGACATTTGTTTGTTATCTATTCTTTGTGATCTCAGCCAATTAGAATCGAAAACACATTAGTAGGGCATCTGGATCATAAATAAGTATCGCCGAAATTCTTTGGGCTCAAAGGAATTCAAGTTATATATTAAAATGTACATAACAATAAGCGGCTTCCTTTGTTCGGTAGTAGACAAGCAATTAATAACTACTGATAACAATATTTGATAAAATGAATCATAGATGACATTACGCAGAAATGTGTGTTATTAGTTCAGTTGCTATTTCCTAAAATGGCATAAGTATAAACATAACAAAGGTCAACGATACGAAATTTAATAACAATATACACTGGACTACACGTAATCGTTATCTCATTAACTTGAAAAGTAACGCAAGAAGTTATTGGTAGCCATCCCCTCCACCTACTTCCAACAATTATTATTGCCCATTTATCACCAGTATACGTTACGCGCGCAAACGCAGTAAACACATTTTTAGTGTCTTCTATTTTTGGTATCTGCTATATTTTAATTTCGAGAAGAAATTACCAGCACCAGAGTAAGTTTCACAATTAATACTTTAGATAATTTATTGTCATAAGGGTACCAATTTTTTTTTCAGATGGCAAATACAAAATCGAGAAAGCGATTTTCTGTTATTAAATTTCGAACTTTTCCGTCGAAAGGCCTTGATGATTACGTCTGTGTGCCAAACAAATGGAAACTAAAAGATGACTATGTAATTGTGGTATACCCAGAAAACGAAGATCTTAATGTTTCAAGACATCGTGTTAAGTCACGAAAACAACCAAAAAGTAATTGGAAATTGTATGCTGCTGAAATAAAATATGAATTAGGTAAGTTTAATTCAATTAAGTCGGCGTAAAATTTAAAGAAGAATGTTAAGAGACTGACAAATACATGCAAACACCTTAGAGAGACTCTGATTAAACTAAAAAAAAAATGTTACAGAATACCAGTTCGCGGAGCTCTGCCTTAAGGCAGAATCTGTTGACATATTTAAAAGATTGTTGAGTCACAAAAAAGAAAATAAAAATCCAAGACTAAGTTTTTCACCAAGTGTGCGCAAATTTGCATTAACCTTAAACTTTTGCAGTCCAACTGGGTACAAATATGTACGCCAAGTTTTTGAAGATGCTTTGCCTCATCCACGCACTGTAGGTAAATGATACGAAAAGGTCGATACGGCTCCTAGTTTTACTGCCGAATCTTTCGAGCAATTGAAAAAAAAGTATTTGGTAACGAAAACCAAAATTATATGCACACTTGTTGTCGACGAAATGGCCATACGACAACAACCTATATGGAATGGGAAAAAACAGAGGGATTGGTTGACTTCGAAACTGGATCGACAGAAAGTGATAAAATCTCGTCACAAGCTTTTGTTATGATGCTGGTTAGTTTAAACGAACATTGGAAGCTTCCAGTAGCGTACTTTATTGCGAATGGACTGGCGGCAGAGTGCAAAGCGAAAGTGCTACGATGTAGGATTTACTGTAGTGGCACTAACTTTTGATGGTTGTAGGTCAACTTTTAGTGCAGCAAATTTATTAGGTTGCAGGTTAAATGACATTAATGATTTGAAAACAACTTTCACACACCCATCATGTAACACGGAGGTGGCAGTTTTTCCAGATCCGTGTCATATGGTGAAATTAGTCCGAAACACAGATGAATAATAAAAAAAATTGACTGAAGTGACAAAATTTGGTTACAATTACCATGAATTAACCCCCCCAAAGTAGCATTTGAATTTAAACATACTTTTTTATTTCAGTAACATGTGGAACTGGGAGAAAAGTGTCCTAGAATTAGGGACGGAAGACCAGTGTGTGCAGTTTGCGGAGAATAGAGGGCTTATTCCTGCTACTAAAATGTGCAGAATCCACCGCAAGCCCATGACTATAACAAAGCAGTCAGGAAAAGTTGGCAAATTTAGGTGCAGGAATAGCAACTGCAGATCGGAGTCAGTGTCCCGTGCAAAAGGGACCTGGTTCGATAATGTAAAGCTGCCTCAAGTTGCCATCTTCAGACTGATGTTTTGCTTCAGTGAGGGCCTCTCTTATAATGCGACCATGAAGCATGTAGCCTCCCGGAACTACCCCACTGTCACGTCAAGCAAATCGATTGCGGATTGGTTTACCTTTGTCGGGAGGCAGTCCTGTTCTATGAGATGGACCATCAAGAGAGTCAAGGAAAGATTGGCGACCCTAAAAAAATTGTATAAATAGATGAATCGAAATTTGGAAAAAGAAAATACAACAGGGGAAGATATATAGAAGAGCATTGGGTAATAGGGATGATTGAAGATGGGAGCGATGAGCTACGGCTTGAGGTGTGTCCCGACAACGAAAGGTCTGCAGAAGTATTGGTGCCACTAATTAAAAAACATGTTGAGGAAGGCTCCATTATTCATACTGATTACTGGAGAGCGTATGACTGCCTTCCTCAACATGGGTATGTCTATAAAAAGGTCAATCATAGTGACCCGGAGAACAGATTTGTGGCACCTGATGGGACACACACTCAAAGAATTAAAAGCCAATGGAGGGGGTTGAAGAAAATATTTAGAGAGAAGCAACATAAACATGATTTTACGGATTGGTTAATGGAGTCACTTTGGAGGCGAAGGGTGTATACACAACACTTAGATCTGTTTGAGGAATTAATCAAAACAATAAAATATATTTATAAAGTAGATACGTAGTTTTATTTTAGTTTTAAGTAGTTGTAATTAGTTATAATTTATTTTTAAGTAGTTGTAATTAGTTTTAATTCAGTGTTAAGTGAATTTGGAATAAATTAATCTTTTTTTGCTTCTATATGTCCACGGCATCAACCATCAGTCACACAGCCTCCCCCGTTCCAGCACTATGTTCATCTTCCACCGCAGCAGAATCAGTTTCATCCGTGTCGCGATGGAAATCACATTCTGGTTCCAGTCTTCAGATGAGCTAATTAATCTATTCCTGCTTCAGAAATCCCGCATCAGCCAACTGAGAATTTTAAGGGAGAACATGAAGAGGAAGATCAGGAAGAACCTTTAATGCAACAAATGCTAAGATATGCCAGTGCCATTGATAGCGAGACTGATTCCATATCTCAGAATCTGAATAATGTATTACATAATGCACTGGAATTGAGAAGTCGACAATCTGAATTGCGAAACTTGTATTTGAAATTAATCGGACTACTCCATACCAGGCGACAACACTGATCTTCAAGTTCATTACTATTTTAATAACTCTGCTTTTTAGTATTAATAAGACGCCACGTGATATTTGAAGACCCTCATAATTAAGAATTTTTCGTATATTCTACGTTAAGCTTTGTTTACAGTATCTTTGTTATTAAATTTAATTTGTTACATAAGCTCTAACGTAAATTTTAGTCTGTAATTAGTATATCTCTTGTGTCTGAATCTCAGAATTATTTAAATATATACTGACTATTATATCAAATATTGAATTGACATTTGTTTGTTATCTATTCTTTGTGATCTCAGCCAATTAGAATCGAAAACACATTAGTAGGGCATCTGGATCATAAATAAGTATCGCCGAAATTCTTTGGGCTCAAAGGAATTCAAGTTATATATTAAAATGTACATAACAATAAGCGGCTTCCTTTGTTCGGTAGTAGACAAGCAATTAATAACTACTGATAACAATATTTGATAAAATGAATCATAGATGACATTACGCAGAAATGTGTGTTATTAGTTCAGTTGCTATTTCCTAAAATGGCATAAGTATAAACATAACAAAGGTCAACGATACGAAATTTAATAACAATATACACTGGACTACACGTAATCGTTATCTCATTAACTTGAAAAGTAACGCAAGAAGTTATTGGTAGCCATCCCCTCCACCTACTTCCAACAATTATTATTGCCCATTTATCACCAGTATACGTTACGCGCGCAAACGCAGTAAACACATTTTTAGTGTCTTCGATTTTTGGTATCTGCTATATTTTAATTTCGAGAAGAAATTACCAGCACCAGAGTAAGTTTCACAATTAATACTTTAGATTATTTATTGTCATAAGGGTACCAATTTTTTTTTCAGATGGCAAATACAAAATCGAGAAAGCGATTTTCTGTTATTAAGTTTCGAACTTTTCCGTCGAAAGGCCTTGATGATTACGTCTGTGTGCCAAACAAATGGAAACTAAAAGATGACTATGTAATTGTGGTATACCCAGAAAACGAAGATCTTAATGTTTCAAGACATCGTGTTAAGTCACGAAAACAACCAAAAAGTAATTGGAAATTGTATGCTGCTGAAATAAAATATGAATTAGGTAAGTTTAATTCAATTAAGTCGGCGTAAAATTTAAAGAAGAATGTTAAGAGACTGACAAATACATGCAAACACCTTAGAGAGACTCTGATTAAACTAAAAAAAAAATGTTACAGAATACCAGTTCGCGGAGCTCTGCCTTAAGGCAGAATCTGTTGACATATTTAAAAGATTGTTGAGTCACAAAAAGAAAATAAAAATCCAAGACTAAGTTTTTCACCAAGTGTGCGCAAATTTGCATTAACCTTAAACTTTTGCAGTCCAACTGGGTACAAATATGTACGCCAAGTTTTTGAAGATGCTTTGCCTCATCCACGCACTGTAGGTAAATGATACGAAAAGGTCGATACGGCTCCTAGTTTTACTGCCGAATCTTTCGAGCAATTGAAAAAAAGTATTTGGTAACGAAAACCAAAATTATATGCACACTTGTTGTCGACGAAATGGCCATACGACAACAACCTATATGGAATGGGAACAAACAGAGGGATTGGTTGACTTCGAAACTGGATCGACAGAAAGTGATAAAATCTCGTCACAAGCTTTTGTTATGATGCTGGTTAGTTTAAACGAACATTGGAAGCTTCCAGTAGCGTACTTTATTGCGAATGGACTGGCGGCAGAGTGCAAAGCGAAAGTGCTACGATGTAGGATTTACTGTAGTGGCACTAACTTTTGATGGTTGTAGGTCAACTTTTAGTGCAGCAAATTTATTAGGTTGCAGGTTAAATCCATTAATGATTTGAAAACAACTTTCACACACCCATCATGTAACACGGAGGTGGTAGTTTTTCCAGATCCGTGTCATATGGTGAAATTAGTCCGAAACACAGATGAATAATAAAAAAAATTGACTGAAGTGACAAAATTTGGTTACAATTACCATGAATTAACCCCCCCAAAGTAGCAATTTAATTTAAACAAACTTTTTTTATTTCAGTAACATGTGGAACTGGGAGAAAATTGTCCTAGAATTGGGGGCGGAAGACAAGTGTGTGCAGTTTGCGGAGAATAGAGGGCTTATTCCTGCTACTAAAATGTGCAGAATCCACCGCAAGCCTATGACTGTAACGAAGCAGTCAGGAAAAGTTGGCAAATGTAGGTGCAGGAAGAGCAACTGCAGATCGGAGTCAGTGTCCCGAGCAAAAGGGACCTGGTTCGATAATGTAAAGCTGCCTCAAGTTGCCATCTTCAGACTGATGTTTTGCTTCAGTGAGGGCCTCTCTTATAATGCGACCATGAAGCATGTAGCCTCCCGGAACTACCACACTGTCACGTCAAGCAAATCGATTGCCGATTGGTTTACCTTTTGTCGGGAGGCAGTCATGTTCTATGAGATGGACCATCAAGAGAGTCAAGGAAAGATTGGAGGCCCTAACAAAATTGTAAAAATAGATAAATCGAAATTTGGAAAAAGAAAATACAACAGGGGAAGATATATAGAAGAGCATTGGGTAATAGGGATGATTGAAGATGGGAGCGATGAGCTGCGGCTTAAGGTGTGTCCCGACAACGAAAGGTCTGCAGAAGTATTGGTGCCTCTAATTAAAAACATGTTGAGGAAGGCTCCATCATTCATACTGATTACTGGAGAGCTATGTCCATAAAAAGGTCAATCATGGTGACCCGGGGAACAGATTTATGGCACCTGATGGGACACACACTCAAAGAATTAAAAGCCAATGGAGAGGGTTACAGAAAATATTTAGAGAGAAGCAACATAAACATGATTTTACGGATTGGTTAATGGAGTCACTTTGGAGGCGAAGGGTGTATACACAACACTTAGATCTGTTTGAGGAATTAATCAAAACAATAAAATATATTTATAAAGTAGATACGTAGTTTTATTGTAGTTTTAAGTAGTAGTAATTAGTTATAATATATTTTTAAGTTGTTGTAATTAGTTTTAATTTAGGTTTAAGTGAATTTGGAATAAATTAATATTTTTTTACTTCTATATGTCCACGGCATCAACCATCAGTTACACAGCCTCCCCCGTTCCAGCACAATGTTCATCTTCCACCGCAGCAGAATCAGTTTCATCCGTGTCGCGATGGAAATCACATTCTGGTTCCAGTCTTCAGATGAGCTAATGAATCTATTCCTGCTTCAGAAATCCCGCATCAGCCAACTGAGAATTTTAAGGAAGAACATGAAGAGGAAGATCAGGAAGAACCTGTAATGCAACAAATGCTAAGATATGCCAGTGCCATTGATAGCGAGACTGATTCCATATCTCAGAATCTGAATAATGTATTACATAATGCACTGGAATTGAGAAGTCGACAATCTGAATTGCGAAACTTGTATTTGAAATTAATCGGACTACTCCATACCAGGCGACAACACTGATCTTCAAGTTCATTACTATTTTAATAACTCTGCTTTTTAGTATTAATAAGACGCCACGTGATATTTGAAGACCCTCATAATTAAGAATTTTTCGTAGAATACGTTAAGCTTTGTTTACAGTATCTTTGTTATTAAATTTAATTTGTTACATAAGCTCTAACGTAAATTTTAGTCTGTAATTAGTATATCTCTTGTGTCTGAATCTCAGAATTATTTAAATATATACTGACTATTATATCAAATATTGAATTGACATTTGTTTGTTATCTATTCTTTGTGATCTCAGCCAATTAGAATCGAAAACACATTAGTAGGGCATCTGGATCATAAATAAGTATCGCCGAAATTCTTTGGGCTCAAAGGAATTCAAGTTATATATTAAAATGTACATAACAATAAGCGGCTTCCTTTGTTCGGTAGTAGACAAGCAATTAATAACTACTGATAACAATATTTGATAAAATGAATCATAGATGACATTACGCAGAAATGTGTGTTATTAGTTCAGTTGCTATTCCCTAAAATGGCATAAGTAGGTATAAACATAACAAAGGTCAACGATACGAAATTTAATAACAATATACACTGGACTACACGTAATCGTTATCTCATTAACTTGAAAAGTAACGCAAGAAGTTATTGGTAGCCATCCCCTCCACCTACTTCCAACAATTATTATTGCCCATTTATCACCAGTATACGTTACGCGCGCAAACGCAGTAAACACATTTTTAAGTGTCTTCGATTTTTGGTATCTGCTATATTTTAATTTCGAGAAGAAATTACCAGCACCAGACTAAGTTTCACAATTAATACTTTAGATAAGTTTATTGTCATAAGGGTACCAATTTTTTTTTCAGATGGCAAATACAAAATCGAGAAAGCGATTTTCTGTTATTAAGTTTCGAACTTTTCCGTCGAAAGGCCTTGATGATTACGTCTGTGTGCCAAACAAATGAAAACTAAAAGATGACTATGTAATTGTGGTATACCCAGAAAACGAAGATCTTAATGTTTCAAGACATCGTGTTAAGTCACGAAAACAACCAAAAAGTAATTGGAAATTGTATGCTGCTGAAATAAAATATGAATTAGGTAAGTTTAATTCAATTGTGTCGGCGTAAAATTTAAAGAAGAAAGTTAAGAGACTGACAAATACATGCAAACACCTTAGAGAGACTCTGATTAAACTAAAAAAAAAATGTTACAGAATACCAGTTCGCGGAGCTCTGCCTTAAGGCAGAATCTGTTGACATATTTAAAAGATTGTTGATTGTGTAGGTAAAATTTTAGTGCAGCAACTACTAGCAACAACAACTAGCGTAAAGTTACATAGGTGTGTGGGTCTGCTTGTATGTAGTAGTGTTTGGTGCCATTTTTTAGATGACAATTAATATGACGGGCCGTATCTTCCGCTATTTTACTTTAATGAAAGAGATTTCCTGGTCGAGCTGATCGTTCAATCAAACTTAGAGAAGCACTGGAAACTCCACCACACGCTAGCAGGTGTCAGCATCTGTTTGGCGGAGGTTACAGCTACCTCCGAATATTATGAGAATGCTGCAGTATGGTTCAAAATAAACACCGACACCAATAATGACCCTAATCATGATGATTACGTCATCACGAACATCCTCCGAATTGAGTGATCCCATGTGTTAAGTTAAAACCATGCAAAGTGCAAAGTGCTAGGTTAAGATTAGTTTATTAGTGTTAAGGTTAGTTTTAAGTAATCTAGGATTTAGAATACAATACATCATATTTCGATAAGAATTTTCTAGTTATTTGCACTAAATATTTTAGTGCGCACACGTAGAAATTAATTTTTCAGGCGGTCATATTTCCTGAAACAAAATAGTTCCCCTCGAAATCACTTTATACCATAGCCGTCTTGCTGACAAAGTGGACTCGAATGTCTTTAAGTTCTTAGATTTCGGGTTTGGAAGACTTCCTTGATAAGTCAACTTGGCCAAATTTCAATTGTATAGTGAATAGGAGAAATTTACGCACAGTACAAGAAGCAGAAGCTGAAATAGAAGCTATGATATATCTGACACCGAAGCAGATACTGACTATTGTCGTCATAGGAATAAATCATCTCAACCAAGTGGAATGCTTGCTTAAGTCATTTAATGAGATGACGAAGAAATTGTCAGAGGCAAGTTTTTTAAGCAGTTAATTTTATTTTAATTTCTCATGCTTTGAAAGAGGGTCATTGTTGTTCTAAAAGGTGTGCAGAAAGTGATACGTTTCTGCACTAGAGCACTTAACTTTACAAGTACGATTATTTTTAAGACAAACAATTAAAATTTGGTTTTAAATGGATTTGTTACGAATATACAGTTTCCATTCTGATTTTTAAACCCCCCATTCCATAAATAAAGATTCTTTTATCTAAATTGTTCATTGAAATTACCCTCGAGAAACAGGTATAAATCCATGAAATAATTTTATACGTAATATTGCTGCGGATGTAAATGGCAACACCACCGCCAAATTTACCTATACACATAAGGGTAATTCCACGAGACTGTAACGTCACTTGCCAATTATTTCGTGTGTTCCTACATTAATTAAGCAAATTTAAGTATCCAGACATAAGAACACACGAAAGAATTGCTAACTGACGTTACAGTCTCGTGGAATTACCCATAACATTTTCATCAACTAGTCTTTACTTCTTCTATGCTGCCTCGCTGTAGTACAACTACTTAAAGATGACTGATATTAAAATAAATAAGCTAGCATGTGACAGTAATTATTAACAAACAACAGATGAACACCATGTTATGGTTATTATTGCGTGCTTTGTTTTTTCTTAATATTTTGCCTTAAACTTAACTAGACTTAATAAACTTGATAATATTATATTCATTCAAAAAATTGAAGGTTTAGCATGGTAGATCTTTATTTGGTTGCATCGCAAATTTGATTTCACCCCATAGCCACCAAAATCTTAACCTTGCTTCTAGCACTATTCTCTTTTTGATCTTTTGTTTTTTTCTTGTTCTGGGACTCGTAAGCTTTTTTCTTGGGTTTTTGTTTTAATTTTTGAGCTTTGTTTTAACGTTTAAATTATTATTTGTTTATCTTTAATAGAAATATACCCCTTACGCCAGCGGAGAAAATGAAAAGGTACAGAAAAAAATTGAAAAAGGATCCGGAAATATAGTGAATATAAAAAAAAGATTTGCAAAGAATTAAGATAAAAAAAAAACAAGAATTGACTGAGGCTGTAAAAGAACCACAACAAAAATATGGCGTGAGCAAAAACGCAAAAGTAAAAACAACAATCGTAAGAACTTTGAGGGCAATATACAAATATCAAATTCATCACAAAAAGTAATTTTTGATATGAAGGCAGAAACAAATATACGAAAATTAAGAAAAACCGCATAAAATACGTAGCTTCGCTTATGTTATACTACGAAAGAAAAAAATCTGATATTACAAAAAAAAATCGAAATGAGAAGGAAAATCACACAAAAAGAAAAATCACGATTGATTACAAAGTTGAAAGATAAACTTACAACAATGCAAATTCGACAAGAAGAGTTGGAAGACACACTAAAGGCAGCATACAGTAAACTAAAAAAAAACATAATGAAAATATCATTACAAAAAACCTTTGTGTGCGGGCGATTTAAAGGAGCTCACATTTTTGACGAAGGAGCTGAACTGATATTTGATATCCATACTGAATTCGACCCAATGATATCTTAACCCTCTGCGACTGATGTGCGGTATATCAGACACCGCCAAATAAACTTCTTGTTGCTATGTCGGCCTACGGCGCGATATAGCTCTGTCTCGCTCATTACCTTCCTTAAACGACTCGCGGCATTGGACAGTGACGCCCGAGCGGCGACGCGGTGCACACGCTGGGAGATACGAGCTGCGGGTGTCCCATAGACGTGAGTACAGCAATGAGTGCTGAGTCTGACATACCTCACTTCATAAAATGATGTACTTGTTCATAGTGTCTATCAGACGTCACCACATAAAAATATTAATGTTAGTATAGTGTCTGTCAGACGTCACCTCAGAAAAATATTAATGTTTCTATAGTGTCTGAGATACCTAACCACATAAATAATTATATTTTAGATGACTGATAGAGGAAGACCATCCAAACGAAACCACAATGGGTTTCCCGTTATCGCTAGTGATCAACAAATTAGTGAATGGCTGGAAGAACTAAACGAGGAAGTTGATTTTAGCGACGTAGATGACTCAGATGCAGACCCCGACTTCGTGGCGGATGTTGCTGAACAGGATAGCGGGCAGAGGATTCAAGAAGTAAGTGATAGCTCTGTTACAAGCGAAAATGACAGTTCGGATTATGAAGACAACCTGCCTCTCAGTTTAAGGGCCAATTCAGCGCGTGGTATCAATAACTACATTGGTAAAAATGGATACTTATGGTCAAAAACTGAAATTGCAAGAACAAGTAGAACACCAGCTCATAATATTATACACGTGCCTTCTACGACAGAACCGCCTGCATTTCATAATTTTCATGAAATTTGGTCAAAATTCTTCGATCTCGAAATGGTGAACGGTCTTGTTATGTACACGAATAAAAAATTGCGCTCGTATCGTGAACAGTTTCGTAATTCTGGAAGAGGTGAACTAAAAGATACTGACGACACAGAAATACGTGGATTGCTTGGCCTTCTCTATTACAGTGCAGTGTTCAAATGTAATAATGCCGACGCAAACTATTTGTTTGCAACAGATGGCACTGGACATGAAATCTTTCGATGTGTAATGTCAAAATATCGGTTCTGTACATTACTCAACTGTCTTCGACTTGATGATGGAGCTGATCGTCAAGAGCGATTAAAAACTGACCCATTAGCAGCAGTATCGTGGCTTTTCAATAAGTTTGTGAAAAATTCTCAACAAAACTTTACACTTGGACCAAACACCTGTATTGACGAAATGCTCATACCGTTCAAGGGTTGATGTAAATTCATTATTTACATGCCAAAAAAACCTGCAAAATATGGAATAAAGGTTCTTATTTTGTGTGATGCTGAAACATTTTACGCTTATAACGCATACATTTATTGTGGCAAAGATTCTGATGGCGAAGGTCTGTCGGAAGCGGAGAGAAAACTTGCTATTCCTACCCAGTCAGTTTTAAGACTGGTGAAACCCATAGACAATAGTAATCGAAACGTAACGGCAGATAACTGGTTCAGTTCAATACAGCTAGTTGAAATGCTGGGCTCGAAAAAACTAACATACCTAGGAACTCTGAAAAAAAACAAACGAGAAATCCCACCCGAGTTTCAGCCGAATAAGCACAGAGAACCCGGGAGTTCTTTGTATGGGTTTACTAAAGACTTCAGCTTACTATCATATGTGCCGAAAAAAAATAAGGCTGTGATTTTGATTTCTTCGTCCCATCACGCACAAAGTACTGACGAAGTAACGAAAAAACCCACTATGATTATGGACTACAATCACACTAAGGGCGGTGTGGACGAAATCGATAAAAAATGTTCGATATATACGAGCAGCCGAAAGACACGTCGCTGGCCAATGACCATATTTTATAGGGTTTTAGATCTGGCTGGTACTAATGCTTATGTGCTGTATAAGGGATGCTTAGGTGCTAAATTACGTAGAGGCGATTTTTTGTTGTCATTAGCAAGAGAATTAGTTCTCCCGAGCTTAAAACAACGGGTATATAATGACAGACTACCGAGAGAACTGCGCTTAACAATTAAAAGAGTTTTGGGAAATGATTTGCCCAAACCTCCCCCTCAACCAGCACCAGGTCCATCTGGACGCACTACATGCACCATATGCCCTGCTAGACTTAAGAGGAAGACAAGATTTGCCTGCTGTGTGTGCAACAAAGCAATATGTCTTCAATGTTCGGACCAAATATGCATTGATTGTAAAATTGATCTCTAAAAGATTCTCAAAGAAGAGCTAATCTCTAGAATTAGTGCCAACTTCAAGACTGATTAGTGCCTTATTCTGTCTTTAGATTTTCGCAATTTTTTTTTTAGGCATAAGTATAATGTTAAAAAGAAAGAAAATTATATAAGTTATTGGAAGTTGTTGATAGTTGTTTTTTTTATTTTTTTTGTAAGCCTAAGTACAGATTGTAAGAAACTGTGATCTCATTAAAGTTGATTATATATTTCTTATCTATTTTATTTTAAAACCCATTTTAAAATCTAATATATTAAATTTTAATTGAAATTAACGTTTTATGAAACGAAAGTGGCCATTTTGCTATCAGTTTATTTTTAACGAATTATCGAAAATGACGCCTGATAGACTTCACACCAGTAGAATATCTCTAAAAAAGTCACCACAGTTGCAGAGGGTTAAGTTATACAATAAATCTACAAAAAACAGAATGGAAAAATCATTACAAAAAACCTTTGCGTGCGGGCGATTTAAAGGAGCTGACACTTTTGAAGAAGTAGCTGAAGTGATATTTGATATCCATACTGAATTCGACCCAATGATATCTAAAGTTATTTAAACAATAACCGATAATAGTCAAGGCCTTAGAAGTGGTTGATAAATCTGATTCAAGTGCTTTAGATGAAATTAATTATCGATTATGATACGGAAGATGATGATGTACTATTGCAGCAATTTCAAGATAATTCAGATGCTGATTCAGAGCAAAAAGTGCCTATACCTACCTGGACATGAAATATGTGCTACACACACTTTGCTTTTGATTCCAAGCACCTTTAAAGAACAGATTTTAAAGAAGCTACTGAAGCTAGATTGAGAAACAGTTATTTTAAGAAACTCCAACGGAAAATTATACTTGTTATTTATGTTCACGGTTCCCTAAGGCAGGAGTAGAACCAGAGATCAGTGATAAGGCAGACAACCAGAACCGTCATATCATAACAAGAAATCTTGTGGAAAGTATGACAAATAATATGGCAATTAGCTACTTTTAATGTTTAACAGTAACACTCTAGTTTACTGTGACATAAACGCATATTGCTTGTGTCAGCGCAAACTACATAATCATGTATAAAATAGGCTACGAGACAAATAAAGTCGTTCACTTTTTACGTATACATATCACTGAGTATCACTCCCCCTACCTAAGTAGAAACCCTTTGCAACATAAAGTCTTATAATATTGCAGCGGCTCTGTACCTAAACAAAAACTGTGGCTCTGGAAGTAAAAAGGACCGGTATATGAAAATAAATAATGCAGAAATTATTTTTTAATTATTACGGATTCATAAGTTTACATAATAAATTCTGATATTGCTCGTAGTTGACCTTCATTTTATTAATTTTCTTGAGTTAATCAGTTGGTTGCATGATTTAGTTTTACAAATTTTAAGTTCTTCATTTGATATTTGCACGCCAGAAAAGATGTAATATGTAGAATTATATTGTACCTACTTTAAGACCATTATAATTATCAGTCGATTTTCTGGCAAAGTCCGTTTTAACGGACAGTCTGAAAAACCTATTTTCAGTATATTGTTGTTTATTTTTTCTTCTTTATAATAAGTTTCAATCTAGAACTATCACCAAAAACACCATAAGTGATAAATAGCTCCATCCATTCATGTCCTGCGAAGTTAAGGGTAAAATGTTTTTTTTTGTGTTATCCCCAGAAAACTTTATCTCATGCCTGTAACTGTAAAGAGGTAATCAAAACTGTAATTCTTCAATTCGGAACACACAAAACAAAGAAAACTATTATTTTTTCCGATATGACTGATGAATCCGAAGATGATGATTAACAATGAACTCTGTGAACTTGTAAATTATTTTTAAAAATTGTTTTGAACCAACTTTTGATAGTGAGCTATTTATCCCTTAAGTGCATATGGTATCAAATATGATACCGTGTCTTTTTCCCGCACAAACATTCATATTTTTTTGTCCTCATGGTCTATTGCACGAAGATTGATACCTTTGCTCCCACACTATTAAAAAAAAAACTTGCAGCCATAGGGCAGCCATTTTTAAACTAAACGTCAAAAGTGTCAAATGTGCGGTAACTTTTTGCGACAGTGAAATTTGAAAGTTTTAATTATTGTTTATCCAGTGAATCTGGTGATATTTTGAACAGGAAAAATTTTTACAAGTAAGGTTGGTATCTATATTTATCATACATTGTATGGGTTTTTGTTAGATTTGTATTATTTGTTATATTTTTTTTGATTTTGCTTTGGTATCAAAAACGATACTCCATGTGATAACGTCTTTTTTTGTGGTATCAAAAACGATACTCCATGCAGTCTGCTCTATTTTTCTACTCGCACGGTTTTTTTTACTTTTTTTGTGTTTGTTTGCATTTTGCTGTGATTTGGCATGTGGCATGGATGATTAATTGAGCTTTTATTTTTTCTACAGCATGGTTCGTCATAGAGCATTAAAAGATAAGGACATAGAAGATTTGCTGGCACAGTTAGAAGGTGGAGAAATATCGGAAGACGACGCCGAGTCTGACGGTGATGATCTTGAGTTTTATCCAACACTAGAAGAACTGCAAGCAGCTCTTGAGGAAGATGAGGCAGAAGAAGAACCTGCAAGTACGACGGAAGAAGAAAATTTAATACAGGAACCCGATTTCGCTGCAGTTTTTCCTGATCCTCCGTTGTTAAATGAGGACATGCCGTCAACAGGTATGCAAGATCCGTTCATACCTATAAATGCACAAAACCTTCGCTGGCGAAAAGCTACCTTCCCATTTTGTGAAAACCAAATTAAATTCAAGGGTGTCACTGCTTACCCCCCAGAGATAATGAATCTACAAACACCATATCAGTTTTTTTCATACTTTTTCACTCCAGATATGATGGACAAAATCGTTAATGAGACAAATTTGTATTCCGTACAAAAAAAAAACCAGAACGCCCGACTACTGTTAATGTAACGGACGTAAGGAAGTATTTCGGAATACTGATATTTATGTCTGTATTTCATTATCCTAGTGTCCGGTCTTACTGGGATACTAAATATGGCTTTGAACCGATTAAGCAAACAATGCCCGTAAATAGATTTGAAAAAATCAGAGAAATCATTCATTTCAATAATAATCAGCAACATAAACCAATGACACATCCTGAGCATGACAGATTGCACAAATTACGACCAGTAATTGACCATCTAAATGAGAAGTTTTCTAGCGTTCCTATGGAGCAACGCCTGTCAATTGATGAGCAGATGTGTGCGACCAAAATCGGTCACTTTATGAAGCAATATTTGCCCAATAAGCCTCACAAATGGGGCTTTAAGCTTTTTGTGCTGTGCTCGTTATCAGGTTATGCTTACCGATTTATTATATATTCAGGCAAAGACCTAGAGCCTTTACAGCCTGGTGAAGCAGACGTGGGTGTAGTGGGGAATACAGTAATTAAGCTTTCAAGAGGTATTCCTTGGAAGGTGAATCACATAGTCTACTTCGACAACTACTACACCTCATTACCCCTAATGTACTATATGGCCAAAGAAGGAATTTTATGTTTGGGAACTGTGCAAAGAAACCGACTTGGAAAAAATTGTAAGTTGCCAACAAAACCCCAAGTTATGGCCAGATCTGTGCCAAGAGGTTCTTTTGATGAGTACATAACTACTCATGATGAAATTGACATGACTGCAGTGAGCTGGAAAGATAACAAACAAGTTATTCTTTTGTCCACTTATGTGGGTGCAACACCTGTTGGAACTATTGAGCGTTATGACAAAAATGAGAAGACGAAAAAACCGATTACGGCCCAAAAGTTGTTAGTGAATATAACGCTCACATGGGCGGTGTCGATTTGATGGACTCATTCTTAGGTAGATACCGAATTCGCATGAAGACACGGAAATGGTACCTTCGAATTTTTTACCACCTGCTAGATGTCACTGTAATTAATTCATGGGTGTTGTATCAAGAAGTGTGCAAAAGGAATCAGATTGACAAAAAGGATGTTCTGAAATTAGCAGACTTCGGAGCAGATCTGGCAGACACTCTATGCAAATATGGAATAAATTCACATCCAACCAGAGGACGCCCGAGCCAGAGCCCTATGCAAGAACCGCCACCCAAACGAAGGAACATTGTACGACAGATGCCTTCGCTTGATATAAGGTTTGACGGAATTGGGCACATCCAGATAAAGGGGGATAAAAGAATGAAATGTATTAAACCGGGTTGTAAACTACTAAGCAATGTGCAATGCAATAAGTGTAAAGTGTTTTTATGCTCAAAAAAGAACTCTGATTGTTTTAATGACTTCCATTTGTAGGTAATGAACGTTTTTCTGGTTGTTTTAATTTAGAGTTTGTTATTAAATTGTCTTTAAGGTGACGAGTATTTTTTGTGCTTACTACATGGAGTATCAAAAATGATACCAACGGTTTTTTTAATAAAAAAAAATTAAAAAAACGGACTATATTTTTTTTACTAATTTTTACATCATAGACTTATATTTTCTAATCACATATATTTTTTTCGCTGTAAAAAATTAAATCATGCACTTAAGGGTTACTACCTAAGGCCATAACATGCAACCAAAAATTATTTAGAAATTTGGGGGTTACAAGCAGATATTTTTTGTAACAATAGAAACATTTTTTACTATTATGATGCACCCCACCTTATACAAATATATAATAATAATTCAGCCTATATACATCCCACTGCTGGGCACAGGCCTCCTCTCATGTGCGAGAGGGCTCGGGCTATAGTCCCCACGCTAGCCCAATGCGGATTGGGGACTTCACATACACCTTTGAATTTCTTCGCAGACGTATGCAGGTTTCCTCAGGATGTTTTCCTTCACCGAAAAGCTAATGGTAAATGTCAAATGATATTTCGTACATAAGTTCCGAAAAACTCATTGGTACGAGCCAGAATTTGAACCCGCGACCTCCGGATTGAAAGTCGGTCGTCATATCCACTCGGCCACCACCACTTTTATAAAACTATAAGAAATGTCTGTCATGTCTCGCGGGGTTTATAGCGAAATCAAATTTGACAAAATCCATGTAAGTGTGCCGTAACAAAAAAAGTCAATTTTAAATAGAAATGCAATTTGAGAATGACAAAATTCTTTAAAAATATTCTTAAGGTTTAAACTAAAATCACAAAGGATGGGCAAATAAAAAAAAATGTATGATCACTGCCCCAACTTAAGTAACCAAGTAGCCATACTAATTGCATACAGAAGTGGATACTTATGTTAGGGAATCGACTGCCAACCACCTTGATTTCATGGTATTGTACAAATGTGCGAAGCATAATGCAGTTAATGAGAAAACTACAGATCCACAGATAAGATACTTGTTATAAATAAAGTAAATCAAGATGTTATTGAAAATTTATTTGCTCAAGCCAAAATGATGGGTCAAATAGAAACCCTACAGCTTCACTGGCCCACACTATTTTAATATGCAATATTGTTAATTATTTTATAAAACTGCTTAGTGAAACAACCTGTGTGAAGATGAAATTGATACAATGTTGTAAGGAATTCAATCACCCCTATCTGAGGATATGCCGCCCATCCTGATCCGAGTGGTAGGCGAAATGAGAAAAAAGTATTAAAAATATTGGAATTGATGAAAGTCAATATTTGGAAACCCTATCAATCTGGGCAATATGCAAGACAAAAAAAAAACACAATAATGAGAAAGAGATGGAGCACTAAAAGATAATGGGTCTGTTCCAATACAAAAACACAAAATAGATAACTAAACTAACTATTCCAAAGAACCCAACCGTTCTCAAATGTTATGATAATTGAACAACAGAAAACCTTAACCTATACCAATCGGGAGATAACCAGCGCTAGATTAACAATTGACAACCTCCAACAATTGTACCATAGTTTTCTAGATTAATCCAATGATATGAAAACACTGTTCAATAAAAATTTAACTTCCTCTACAGCGAAATATTTAATTTAAACTACTTGACCGAATATTGAACGACCGAGGGTCGAGGGCTTAAGTCGAGTAAGACAGTTCAGACAGTCGAGTAATGAAATGACAGTGACAACAACGTTGTAATTTTTTTTATATCAGGCCTGGGCTATAACCGCGTAGATCGAAGTTCGTCAATTGCGGTCATTTTTTTGTGTCACCCTAATTACGTCTTAGTGAGAGTAAAGGAGAAAAATCCCCACAATTAGCGAATTTCGGTTTTTGCGATAGACCCCTGATGTAAGACCCGATTTCGGGCCCGAGGAATAATATTTTTCCGTTTGACCATTGATATCAGCACATCGTTTACAATATTTGAAATGTTAGAAAATGGTTCACATGCAAAAATATCAAACATTGAACATTTTTGGCAATTAGAGACAAAGTTTTTTTTTACATTTCAAATATTGTTAACGATGTGCTGATATTCCGTGAAACGAAAACGATTATCATGCCCAAAATCGAGACTGATTTCGGGTTCGAAATCGGGAAGTGTGGATGTAGTAGACGTTTAAAGGCCAGTCCCGATGGATTATTTCTCGCACAAGACGGATTATATTGTCAATCTAATTATGTGGTGCAGACGCAAATATTAAATTCAAAGACATTTGCACGCCAATCCCATTATTAAATTTTGTACTTGGTTTGGGCGCTAGATAAGATTTACAATCAAATTGCTATTTTAATATATGATCAAAATTGGCAAATTGATTGTCCCGTCTGGACAATTTCACGTATTGCTGCGTCCCTGGAAAGGCCCGTCCAGATGGAATAATAAAATCGGTCGATTTGATCAGAAAATAAATTAGCGTCAATGTCATCTAGCGTCCACACCACACGTACACAATTCAATCACCAAGCTGCGTTCTTAATGGACGTAAGCTGGACCACATTTTATATGATCAAATAGGCTTCAGACGGGCCAAGGTCGCAGACTAGTACGCCAGTCATCTACAGCATTAATTGAAAAAACCAGACGTATGTAGTGGACCATGACCATAAGTTAAGGGCTAATTACATCCATTCTGCCGTCGGGCCTTATATGTATGTCTACAGACGACCGCATCGGACATTGGTGCGGTTAAAAAATCCCTATCCGGTACACTAGCAGGTTTAATCTCTAGGTCGGAGAGTTCCAGTGTAAAAATACCAAATTTCGAACATTTTTGGCAATTTGAAGAAAAAAAATGTTTTTAATTTTTTTTATTGAGTAAAACGGAAAACGACCCTGGGGCCCGACATTAGGTCATCCACACTTCCCTATATCGGACCCTAAATCAGGGCGGCTACCGGGAAAATCGTAATTCGTCAATTGCGGGCATTTTTCTCTGTCACTCTAATTACGTCTTAGTAAGAGTAAATGAGAAATATCCCCCCAATTTGCGAATTTCGTTTTCGCGGTAGGCCCCCAGTCCCAATGTCGGGCCTGATATTCGTTTTCCGTTTCACGGACTATCAGCACATCGTTAACAGTATTTGAGATGTAAAAAATTGGTTCATATGCAAAAATGTCAAACAATGAACATTTTTGGCAATTACGAAGTATTTTTCACATGTCAAATATTGTAAAAGGGGTGCTGATATTTTGGACGACGGAAAAATACTCTCAGGGCTCCTCTACACGATGGCCCAGCGTAGGCCAGTCCAAGGGACGCAGCTATGCAGTAAAGTGAGATGGCAATATCACTTGCTCCCTCTAACGCATAAATGCGTCCCTAGGACTGGCCTACGCTGGGCCATCATGTAGAGGAGCCATCACTCCAACCGGTCCAACATCGCACCCGTTTGCATGTAGATGTAATTGGCCCTATCGGCTCGATCCTGTCACTGTCACTGTCAGTGGCCTTCCCCGCTGGCCTGCCCCCACACCACACACAGCTACCTGAGGTCCTGAGCTACCAGCCAACCATTTCAGAATTTTCAGTGGGCCTATAGAGTCATTTCGCTAGTTTCGCTTTCTGTTTGGTTCTGGGTGGTTTTCGTTATATTAATTTTTGCGTGTGTCAGTTGTTGTGCCTTTAGTAAACTTTGTTTCCGAGCCATACATTTCTGCTTTGATCAAAGATAAGCTAATTTTGTAAAATTGTTTACTTCCAATGAAGTTTCTGGTTGTTATAATGTTACTACGTTGCATTCGTGTTGGTATCGGGTGACAAATAAATATATTCGTTTTTACCATATCGTGACTCATCGTGGGCTTTAGTAAATTATAGAGTCCATTATATAAGATAGGGTTTATCTCATCTCTATACTTGAGAAGTATGTCTGCTTTATACTGGTCGCGATCACAGTCTTTTACTCAAACTTTGTGTAAGAAAATATGTTTATGTAAAACTAAGGAATGAGTGGGATCGATTTGTGTGGAGAAGGAAAATGTGTTGGCATTCAGAGCTTTGCAACTTTATGTTGTGCAATATGTGGTTTAATAATTTTTTGACCTAGTAATATAGGTTGCAGGCGTCCATAGGCTACGGTGACTGCTTACCATCAGGCGGGCCGTATGCTTGCTTGATGGTAAGCCGTCGTGGTATAAAAAAAAGGTATAGTTTGCATATGAATTTAATTGTGAAAAATCCATCCTAAATTGTGTACTCAAATTTATTAAAATATTACATGTTTTGTCCAGTCCTAGGAATTGAATTCATTGTTTTTTTGTTTCTGTTTCTTGAAAATATTCTAGTTTTCAAAATTTTATCTGAAAATGAAGTTAATGGATTACTGGAAGGTTAGTGTTGTTAATGGATTAATGATACACGCTTTGAGATATCTCTTCATATGAGATTTTTCATTTATTAAGAAATCATCAACAATAGGTTGTAGTGTCTGTCTTTGTTGTCTTTTTTTGTATTTTTTTTTTTCAATGCTTGTGAAAAGTGATTCTTGGTTCATTACTGGTAACTGTATAGGAACAGAGAGCCAATGCTAACCATGTTTGATGTGTTGTCACACTTACGTACAAATTTATATGTGTGACAGAGAGTCAACACGTCGAACATGATTCACAGTAGGCCCTCTGGGCTAGTCTAACTGCCAATGGGTTGAGACAGAGTGTTTTTTGTTGGAAATAAATGTGATATTCACAAATCATGAAATATGGGTATTCCTATTGTCTGTTCTCTGTTGATCAAAATATTCAGAGCTTTACAAATTGTGAAATATCTTCTACTGTTCTGTGTAGTCCCTGCGGTTTGGCTTTTTGTTTGCAAAAAGCTATGAATTAATTCATTAGAGAGATAAAGAGAAATAGAGATTTTTATTTGCATTCAAGTACCTTACAATGTAACATTCAGGCACATGGGCCCTGTTAGGGTGTCGCAAAATTCTTAAAACTAAAACAAATAACATATAGTTACTTAAGTTTTATACATGTAATGTAACAAGCATAATGTGACTTAAAATAAATATTAATAGTAGGTAACACTTTTAGGGAAAATTTAATACTTAACAATTTAAACAAACTAAAAGGTTGTTCTGTAACATATCACAAGGTATCCTCCATGAATTCCGATATACTGTAGTAGCGTTTCTCAACCAGCTTATTTTTTAGATTTTTTGTACAAGCAGAGTATGTTTGTGATTTTTTTAAATAACCAGGAATTTTATTATAATTCTTAATAGCTCGGTAATAGGGACCGTTTTTGTATATCACCAGTTTTGGTTCCGGAAGTTATAAATACTGAAGTATATGTTTTTCTGGACAAATATGGCTAATTATTTTTTCTATCTGTCCCTTCCAATTTAAATGGTTATGTAATTTAATGCCTAGCAGAGTACAATCAGTAACCTCTTTGATGTTAAAAATAAAAAATAAATAAAATTGTTAGTAGGTTGTGGTCCTGAAGCCAATGCGTTACTGTATTAAATGTTTGTTCTATATCTGAGCAGTTTTGTCTGGATATTAAAATAATAGGAATATGTCGTCGGCAAACATTATTATTATTATCATGTGAGTCGTAATTTTTGGGAGGTCGTTTATGTAGATCAGAATCAATACGCATCCCAGAACACTACCCTGAGGTATTGAGCTATCCACGTTTAGTATGTTCGATTTTATACGTTCTAATTTTCCAGACTGGTTATTTACATGTTCTATTTCGACATACTGCTGCCTTGCTGTTAGATGAGATCTCATCCAATTTTGTGCCCTACCGCGTATGCCGATTGCATTTAACTTATTTAGTAAGATTGTGTGTGAGACTCTGAGATTATCAGTAGTATCATTTAGTACCTTATGAAGGTTCATCCTTTTGTTGGTTATAGCAAAATACCAGAATTTTGAAGAATAAGTTTTATATAGCAGTTGCCAGTTGGGTGAGATGGGGTAAGGTGAACACCGGGAGCGGGACAAGAAGAACACTCTGTGGAATCACCACAGTGTTTGTCCTGTCCCAAGCAACTCCAAGTTATTTCTACTCGATCCAAGGGCCCTGGGGCAAATTAAACAATGGGGCCCCACTTCTATGTAGACTGATTAGGTTTTATCAAATAAAAATATGAATAGAGATGTGCCAACCCGAAAATATTGCAAACCGGGCTGAGCGGTTCGACTTACTGTGCAAACCGGTTTCAAACCGGGTTGATCAAACCGAGTTGCTATGACGGTCCAAAGCGAAAGCGTATAGTCAAGTGCAGTATTAGGTTTGACCTGTTTGAGGCGATTCGTCAAATTAAACACGAATCGAGTCACTCGGGTCGAGTTATGGCTGAACCGAAACACATTAACACATTATAAAAGCGCGTCGCTTCGGGTAGCGTCGTGTCACGTTTTAATAGAAATAGATTTTCGGGCTTTATTGCCACATTTGTGAGCGTAGCTTCAGTATTGCCATAGAGTAATGATTAAATTAAGCATAAATAGCTAAATCCATATATTTACCTAAGCCTGTCAAGCCAAATCCCTCAGTATAAAAAGCGGCAAATTTAAAAAATGTAGGCGCACACCATTAAAAAAACAATTTCGCGCCTTTTTTTCTGACAAAGTTGTATGACAGACTATAGCTGAAAATCTATTTATAATATCTTTTAAATGAAACACTGAACTAAACATTGCACAGCCTTTTGCGCGATGGACTTAGATATTTTTTAATTTCATACATATATATAGATTTAATGAATGCAGTCATTTTGTAGGTATAAAACAAAATCAAGTTATGAATCAATATTATTATATCGGCCACGCCTTGAAAATGTTCCTACATCAGCTAATGCAATACAATATCACTTCGAAGATTCTTATTCGGGGTCGAGAATTTCCATGGTTTCAAACATAAGTCACAGACGACCGTCCAAAATGGTGCCCAATGACGCAGTGAACCTTATTCCACCTAGAAACGCCTAAGAATATTCGACCCAGTTCTATAAAGCGACGCAGTGGATTCAACGATGCTGCGCAGTTCGTCGAGCATGCGCAGTACAACGTTCGGGATCGAACGGGATAGGAGCTTCCATGGGTGTAGTCCGTGCATGGAACAAACATCAAGCGTTAATTTCATGCACATTTTACGAAGTTGATAATTTTTCTCATCTTACTAGTTATTGGATTTTTGATATTTTTCAATATCAACAGGCATTTTTATCTCAAACGTCTCCAGATCTCAACGGTGTTCCGTTTCTTTACGTCTTTTCCTTTCGCTAATTCTTTTTCGAACAGGCCTATCACAGATACGCCGTTTTGTTGTGTTTGTTTCTGTTCCGGGCTAGAGCGACCATGCAGTATACGTTTGCGATTAGGTGTCGCAGAATCTTTCTCTTCTTTCTCAATTATCCCGTAGATTGCCCCATCTTCGGTGTTTTCCGTTGCTTTGCTTTCTTTCTCTCCATTCTCAATTATCTCGTAGATTGCCTCATCTTCGATGTTTTCCATTACTTTCTTTTCGTGGGATGTGCCAGTCGGCAGCGAATGTTGACTTTCCGGAATATATTCCACCAAGATTTCTTCGTCACGGGTTTGCTTAGATAGCATTGTGACTTTTAATGCTTCTCTTTCTTCAACCTTGTAGCCTACAGCAAGCACAGATAGAAACTGACGCGTTTTCTCCCATCCTCATATTATATATAAGAGGGCGTTGCCTCGAATACAGTTGTAGTGGGGAGTCAACTCAGTAACGTGAAATCGTTCTACTGCGGAAGTTTATACTGACAACGGTTTAGCAAATACTCATATGAGTGACTATTAGGTGTTACAAAATGGATGAACTTTTACCCATCACCTGGTTGGTTTGTCGTCGTCGCAAATTCGCACAAGTTTAAGCAACACGAAAAAATATAACCGAAGATCTGGAATAGAATTAGCCAGCCAACTTGCCACCGAGTTGCTGTTTCTAGAAACTCATCGCGAGATGATTAGTATATTTTTTAATTATCATGAGTGCTTTATGCTAAACCTTAATCGTAGAGGTCATCTGCGTTTGACTTTAAATATCGCGAATCCACAGTTCGAAAATTTTTAGACTTAGATGTGTTATGTTAGATTACGATACGATTAAAATAAAGATTACGAAAACTGAAATATATTCAATATTTTATTTCCAAAACTTTGTATGTACAATGCATGACAAAGAAAAACTTATTTTACCAAGGTTTTCACACAGAGAGGCACATATACACCAAGGACAATAAAAGAAAGTGTATAAAAAAGAATAAAGGTGTCAGCGCCGCTGCTGTCAGGCGATTAAATTTTAATAAATACTTCAAATGTTTAGATTTAAGTCAAAAACCGCTGTATGATGACTTGTATAACTTGATTAGTGATAAGCATAACGTGTTTACTCAAATTAAAAGAAAAAAAATTCTCTGTGGCAGAGATGAAAAGAGATTCATCTTAGATGATGGCATCAAAACCCTAGCATGGGGGCATTATAAAATAAATAAATGCTAAAAAAAGTCTTACGCTTTTATTTTAATTATACAGATACACACACACACACACACCCACTAACAGTCTACAAACACATAGAGTTTCTTGGTTATCAGGGGATTTTTTTTTACTTCCATGAACCATATGACCCCATCTTTCCATATGGTTGTTGTTTGCTTGCACGGGACTGCAAGGAATGTCCTAATTTGATATTTCACTAATATCCTGCAGGATCCCCTCCGCGTGGTAATCCGAGTGCAACGTCACTGCCGAATGCTCAGCTAGCTGCTCCTTCAGAACCCTTTTCAGCTCCTTCCGCGCCGCACTCCATTTGTTAATGTCCATGTCGGGGGCGAGCGCCTCGACGCTCGAAATGAAGAGGATGTTATTTTCTGTTCCATCCCCAGCACGTTTGTAGTTATAAGTAATGCCTTCGTTATCGAACCATAATCTAACGCACAATGCAATTGCGTAATCCATTTTATTTTATGTGTTTTAATTTAAACGTTCGCAGTGTTTGCTGGTGTTGCCATTCCATGTGATTTATTAACAGAGGGTTATTTGTGTTATCCGAATCAACAAGGAAAAGCACTGGTGGAGAGATGCACATTCGAATACAACAACGATCACACCGAATATGATGTGGCGGCGCACTTAATGGGTTTTGATAAAACTTTCCAATGACGGCAACTTTCTTCGCAAACATCGTGTCCCATTCTTCACATGTGAGTTCGTGTTGTCCATTTAAATTGACGCAGGTTTGTAAGCTCATTTTACCTTCAATAAATTGCAGCCTCAAATATACATAGATATTTTTAATTAGAGTATGATGACATTTCATCTCCAGATTGTAAGCACTTTTACTCAGCTCACACCCGTTGTAATTCTCAGTGGAATCAATCGATGGGGCGTAAGAAGGTAAATAAATAGTTGAATTATTCATTTTTCTTTTGTTTTTTTTCTCAAGTTTCACACATGCGTTAACGCTTGAGGATAGTTGGCGGTGAACTGGAGTGTGCGTGTGTGTGTGTATGTGTTTTCTTTTACTGTATAATTTTACGTGTAGTACTTGTGAGGGCGTTGTACGCAAACAGCGAATCGTTTATAATAAGACAATATGCTGTGGTGTTAGCGGGTATGTTCTCTTTAAACTCCATTTCCAATTTAATATCAATGGCTCCCGAGTTGAAGGTGTCACACTGTCTTGATGTGTCAATGACTATTAATGGAGATTGTGTCTTGTAATGAGCATAATTTACTTGAGGGCTGGTATGATCACGGTTGTAGTACGATCGTTGGAAATTGGTAAATGCATCGTATAAGAGCGCATAGTTATTAGATTTAAATTCAGCCGAAAATGGATCGTATGGATAATACTGAGCGTTCAAATACACCCTGCAATTGGTAAGATTACAATGGTCGAATATACTCATATCTTTGGTCTTGTCGTTCCTACGAGCCGTTTGGAAACCAACAATGAGATAGCGAGGTTTCTCCAGCTGCGTACTAGTCTTGATGCACCAAATATGACGTTCTGAGGCAGGTAGTATGGGATATTCATACAGTTCCCACGTGCGAAACGCTATCTGAACCGGTATGCTCCCCTCAACGTACGACATTAAGCGTAGTTTCTCCTTATCAGATACTTTTATGACTGGCATCCTCCATATGATACGGGTGATTTCAATGACACCATTTGGAACCGCCGGTTTCGGTACCTTCTCCGGATCAACGGCTGCTAAATCTAAACAGTTTACATCTGTACTGGCACGGTTTAATATCAACTCGTGTTTCCCATTCATTATTACCTTCTTATAGTCCTCGGCGAAACCCAAGAAATGAGATAGAGGTATAGTTAAAGTAAACTTATCATGAATCTTTTTAGCACCAACTTCCCACCCCGCATTCTGAAGACTATAGTCCATTTCCTTGGTGTATGAGACTAGTCCCTTAATAGTGGATGTGATACCGCAGTTTCTCGCCTGATCGATCTCCACACCGTTCAATTCATAACGAATGTCTTGAAATAAAAATGCAGCACCATTGTTGACCAGTAGACATCCTTTCTCCACTGTGCCCTCCACTAATATTTGACTTTGACTCGGTAGTAGGATTAGATCTTGACGGTTGATACATATGTGGATATTATCGTTATTTTTAAAAGAGTCATTATACGGAGTGTACGGGTGAAATTCTATACTTTCTATGGAGTCATCAAATGACACCCGCTCACCAATGTCTAAGATAGATAACGAGGACATACTTTAAAACCGATACTCTGTAAAAATGTGCTATTTTCTGTAGTCAATTTCTTTGGTTGTTGTTGTTGTTGTATAAGTGGCTGCTGTCTTAGAGGAGTAGTGTTCACCTCGAGAGCAAGATCTCGACTGATAGTGTAGGGGTTGCTACACTTGCTACCTGTGCTTATATTCTTATTATTATGAATAATCATTTTCTTATTTATTTTTTACGAATATGCAAACGCAGTGATATGTTTTCACCTCGGAAATTCACCGTATCACCGGACTCGTTTATTATGCGCACTTCAATGTGTTGTAGGTTGGTGTTACTCTTCTTGACAGGTAGATAGATAATGTTAGATGGTTGTTCAATTATTTGATAACCGGGCGGGACGTCAGGTGAAAACTCGTGTATTACATGCGACGGCTTGTTGTTTACGAATGACCCCTCCACAATATTACACTCTATTCTTATAGTATTTGTTATGAGTATGTTGATCGATTCGTCTGACCAATGCACTGTTTTAGCTTTCAGCGTTTTTGGCGAATAACCAAAGAGTGATCCGATGCTGTTTGGTTTGTTCAAGTGAATATCCAATTTTGGTAAGTACATCATACACTTGGAGGTGTTGCTGTTTACAGAGATATCAATCAATTTTTCAGCGTCACCATTGGCCAGCTTTATCATTTCGCGGTTCAAGTGATTTATTATATCATTGAGCTCGTACGAACCTTCTGGAATTGTGATAACTTTATCTCCATAATGAAACAGGTTATTGGTCTTATCAACATTTGGAATAGAGTTGAAAGACTTAAAGTACACTAGCGCACACTCATAAAAACCATCACTGTCCAATTCTAGAGCCGGTTGAAAATCTACATTCAAAATGGACTCATTGCTGTTAAGACTTATTGTGAATGAGGTTAATGTCATGACGAAGACGATAATGATGATGATAGTAACGATTATCGTGGTGGTGGTTTACAGACGAGGATCTTAGCAAGAATGAAAGCACACGTGTAATGTTTATGGTATTTATTTAAAACAAACGTTTAGCGCTCTTACATAGGAATTCCAAGCATAAATGTCCACAGTTTACAGTATTAAATTTCTGTAATCGATTGTAATTATACTCTACTTGCGTGTTGATGGCGGATTTCTTAATATAATCAATAAACTCCCTAGGGGGCCTCAAATCGCTAAAGCTGTCAAAATACAAGCAATAATCACCCTTCTTAACATAAGCGCACCAATGTGTACCCTCTCCCTGTTGCGTGTCCAAATTAATAATTCCAGTTTCATAGTAGTGCGGTTTCGTTGGAAGATTATCTCGCATGAAAACACCTCTAAAGTAGGGAATTTTCTCTCTACGCACACATCTTACTATATCCAGATCGGTGAGGGCTTTACCTTTTGGCGGCAAATCTAAGTTCTGTTTTTTTTTTTTAGCTCCTGCTGCTGCTGCTGGTGTGATGTAGAGCCCCATACCACGTTTATAAGGTGCTAAATATAAACCTTTACCGACAATTTTACTGCCGTTATTATTATTATTGTTTCTATTCTTTACCATTTCATAGATATTTTTAGCGGCAGTAGTGACCCCACCGGCTAAAGTTCCCGTGGCTGCTAAAGCGCTCAGTAGCGGTATCAAAGGTAGAAAGCCACCACGCTTAGGTATCGGGATGACTCTTTGTTTGCGTTGTTGTTGTTTTACAACTTTCCCTTTAACATATTGTTTTGCAGCTTTCACACCCACTTTGAGTAGTGTAGTAGGAGTAGTAGTAGCGGGTTTCTTTTTTGCAATTTGTCTTTTGACCGCATCGCGGCTTGCCTTTATAACTTTCGAAATTGGAACCACCCCCATTCCGCGTTTGACTTTAAATCTCATAATCTTATCTACCGCCAAAGAGGCTATTCGTTCACCGATAGAACTGTTAGTGACGCTCGTGCGATTTCTAGCAGCTTCAGCCAATCGCAGGTCGGCTTGATGGCGTCCCTCTAATGTCTTGTCACGTGAGTAAGCAATATCATGTAATTTGCAAGCTTCATCGAGTGGGTTCACTCCTGGATCGTTACGAGCCAATCTCTCCTTCAATCTCGTACCGGGACCGCAATAATTGTAACCGGGTATGTGAAGTTCAAATGGTAGATTATTAATTAAATTATTAATAATACCACCACCACTGCTGCTGCTGCTGCTGCTGCTGCTACTGTGATGAAGATGATGACAATGAGATGTAGATGTCGCTCGATGTGTCCGTCTTCGCTGTTTGGAATTATGATTAACACTAACCCCACCGGTGTGTGTTATCATATTAAGTATCAATACTCGACTGTGTGCACTTATAGCATGTTCTCGCATATATATATATATTAATCACAACACAGAGTCATACACAATAAAAAACACTCACAGATCACTCTCATTACATCCCCCCCCCCCCTGATGATGATGATGATGATAATCCTCAAACTCTAGTTCCAGCTCCGTCTCCGTCTCTAGCTCCGTCTCCGTCTCCGTATCTAGCTCCGGCACCGTCTCCGTATCTAGATCTAGCTCAATCTCTAGCTCCGTCTCCCGCTTCGACTCCGTCTCCGGCCGCTGCTGCTGTTGCTGTTGCTGTTTCTCATTTGATTCTTGTAATGATGTTGATGTTGATGATGATGACATGTTTGCAAGTATGCTTGTATGTGTGTGTCCGTGCGTATATATATATATACGTCCTTAAGATTTAATAGATCACAATAAAATGAAACTTAAAAAACAAAACGCGTCGCTTACGGTAAAAGATTGGACTACGTCAGATGATTATGTGAAACTATGTAGTAATCAATCTACAAAAGCAGCAGCAGCAGCAGCTGTAACCCGTGTCTTCAAACATGGATCGTTGTTGGCAAACAATATTAGATGTCTCATCTGTGGACCCTCCAACTGTGGCAAGACTAACGTCCTGTTGTCTCTACTTTTAGATCCGAACGGTATAAAGTTTCATAATGTTTATCTTTATTCGAAATCATTAAACCAACCGAAATACAAGTTTCTGAGTAAAGTTTTAGAGCGGGCGGGTGATATACCGTTTCACACCTACAACGATAAGAGTCAAGTTGTCCCACCGGCGGAAGCCTCGGAAGACAGCGTCATCGTGTTTGATGATGTAGCGTTGGAAGATCAAGATGCCATTCGTCAGTACTTTGCCATGGGACGTCATCGTTGGTTAGATTGTTTCTACTTGTGTCAGACATACAGTAGGATACCTAAACAATTGGTACGTGATAATGCCAATCTTATATTGCTATTTAAACAGGACGAGTTGAATTTAAAACATGCCTATGATGATCACGTGAACACCGATATGAGTTGGGAAAAGTTTAAGAAAGTTTGTCGTGAGTGTTGGGAGAAAAAGTACACTTTTTTAACAATCGACAAGGAGAGAGACATTAATAAGGGTCGATATCGTAAAGGATTTGATGTTTTTATTATTGTATAAAGTTGAGTGTCATCTCCGGTTTATTATCAGTTTTATGTTGTCAGCTACTGAGGAACAACCTCTTTTTATAAAAATTATATACCTATCAACAACAACAATAGCAGCAGCAGCACATGCACTAAAAAGAAAATATGTTTGGTAATAAAAAGTTGTAACGGAAACTCATAGATTCCATTGAGAGTGTAAAGAAAAAAGTAAAGGCATTGCGGGCAGATAAGTCATCTCTTGACACATCACTGGCTCAAACCTTTGAACCAATTACAAAACCGCTCAACGTTTTAATGACTAAAGCGTTAGAATCTAAAGGTAATAATGACAATGAATATGCTAAATCAGAAGCAGCGTTATTAATGAATAACACCCCTCGTCGTCATCCTCCCATGTTAATAAAAAAACCTCCACACCATTACCAACGCCAAAATCACGTAAAAGGAAGAAAACCGAAGAAGAAGAACCCCATAGTGAACTGATTAAGTGGAACGATAATCTTCAAACAAAAGCACAACAGTTGGATTTTGATGATGATGATGATGATGATGATGATGAGGAAACTATGAAGTCAGCTCTCGAGAGTGATGATAATGATGATGATGAGAATAATCATAGCAGTGTATTAGATCAAAGCGATTATCAAAAATATCTCAAACACTTTTCTAAAACACTGAAAATACCATTCGGTGTTTATCTCAAAGAAAATAAAATGTATATTGGAGATAGTCAAATTAAAATAATCGATGATTTGATACATATCAAAGATTCAACCTTCAAAATGACACCTCCCATATTTTGTTGGTTTTCGCAGCTTTGAGCAGACTTCATCTAATTGAAGACTATTCAGATTGTTTTAAGCCTTCTGTTTTGAGTTCGCACCAAATCTATTACTTCGAAGCTCCTCTGTTCAGTTTCATTTTTGCTAATGGTAAAAATGCTTCATGGGATTGAATAATAAGCATGTTCTAGAAGTAATGATTTCAGCTTTTTGTTAAACGTTGTGTCACTTCTTGATTCCTTTATGTCAGTCGGTACTGAGTTATAAAGTGTTGGTCCCATGTTATTGAGCGACTTTAGCGACTTTGCGAGCCGGCATTTATCTCCAATATTTTGTTGGTTTTCACAGCTTTGAGCAGAACTTTGCGAGCCTATTCAACTCTTCCAACCGCCAACAACCAACGGGGAGACTCGGGTTACTGACTGATTCCATGCTGCTGGGAAGTTTATCAAGGAAATGATCACTATTATGATGATTTGGTCAGCGACCCATTATTCCCATCGCATCCTGGACGGGATCTTGGAGTGGTACCTCTGAAAAATAATAACAAGGAGAGTTCTCGAATTCGAAAGCGAGGAGACTTATGATTTATGGTTTGGTTTAAGAATTTATTTCCCCAAAAGAATATTACTATTTATTTACTTACATAGAGAAATACTAACAATTATAATACACGATGATTTTTAATGCGTACTTCTATGTACTTGTAATCTTTTCAGTGCTGCACTGATAACGACGAAAATAATTGGTAGGTGATTAACATAAAGTGCATTACCTAAACGTTTATTTGCAAGCCACTTAACAAGTAAAATTTTGCACAAGTAAAACGATTTGTTTTTAAACTGTACAATTTAATAAATAAATACAAAACAATAAAAACAACTGCATCTGACCAACTAAAACATAACAAAAAATTTTTTAACAATTTAACAGCTCCGCTCGACGCCTGCATTTTTAATTCTGCGAAGAGAATTGCTAGCCCTTATTTCGTCAAATGCGTTGCATAATCTTTGGCGGAGTTCTAGTACAGTATTGGACTCTTGTTCATAAATAATTCGTTTTACGTCACTCCAAAGGTAAAAATCCAATGGAGTGAGATCTGGACTGCGTGGAGGCCATGCGATAGGGCCGCCGCGGCCGATCCACCGCCCAGGGAATTCCGCGTTCAGGTAGTCGCGAACCCTATGTTCAAAATGTGCAGGGGCACCATCATGCTGGAAATGCAGGTTATTCAAATTCCGCAGTGGCACTTCATCCAACAGCTCTGTTAACATATGCCTTAGCAAATTTAGGTAGTTTCCTCCATTTAATCTCTCTTCTATGAATATGGGTCCAATTATTGTCTCATTAATTATCCCTGCCCACACATTTACCGAGAAACGCACTTGAAACGCGTTTCTTCGGGTGACCCGAGGATTTTCGGCAGCCCAAAAGTGTTCATTATGGGCATTAAATTGACAGGCCCGGAGCGTCCCACTGGACCGCCCAAGCACGCGAGACCGAAGGCCGAGCTGCGGGAGTGCGTGCTCACACGCGGACCATTGCTCGCGCACGACAACCGCGTGGCCATCGGGCCCCGCGCACCAAGCAAAACTAACTGCTTTACTTTTTCCGTTTGGAAAACATACCTACTTCTTAACTAAAACACCTACAACAACAACTCATCAACAACTACATTAACAACAATACCAACAATCTCATCTCGTCAAAAATGTATGTGGTCTAAACACAAATTATTAAGTGTTGATTTTTATCGATAATAATAACCTATAAAGACATCTACAAACAGATTTGTCCACTCTTTCATCTTATTGCAATGAGATAAGGTCAAAAAGTGGATAGATACTTTTGTAGTCTACATAGGTATTACAGGTAGCCTACCTTTTCGTGCTTGTTTTAAAACATTTACCCGTAGCCCACTTCAGCAATATAATTAGCACCACGTCGGCTACACACATGAGTTTCGAGTTAGATCTTCGGCGACTTTTATTGAATACGTCGTACATAATTTATGGAAAAGATTGTACGACAATACTAAAAATACTAACGTTTTTAACCTTTTCGCAACGAAGTCAAAAAAGTAATGACGGGCCACCATTGCTAAGCAACACATAAACATAGGCAAACTCATACTTTATATGAATCAAGTCAATGGCGGCAAAATGGTTTAAGACAGTTTAGAAAACAAAATATACTTATGGTAAGATAAGTAATAAAATTGCGTCAGTAAAAATTACATTTTATTCTTAGTATCTTCTTAACTATTGGACTAATGCCAATCATTAAACAAAAAATGGTCCTTATTGAACTAAAAACTTTCTTACTCCTAATGTGGTCTTTCATATTTCATACAAAACATTAAGCTATCGTTTGTATATTTTTATATTCCTTTTAACCTTGGTATATATGAGGACACGAGTGAAACGCACCGTAGCTATTTGCACACTGATTTATTGATGCCGGAACCACACTTCGCTATGCGTTATTTGTTATGCGACTACGCTGTATTCGCTCAAATATTTGTTATGTGAGCGAACAACAAACACGGCATCCACACTTGGTTGGTTATTAATTAAAAGCGGTAACAAGTAGGTATTTCTAATAGGTACTTTGCCTTAAAAATTATAAATTGGCTTAGTTATTAATTAAAGGCGGTAACAAGTAGGTATTTCTAATGCTTTGCCTTAAAAATTACAAATTGGCTTAAATCACTAGCTGGACCATCGTAAATAGAAATTAAATTAGCTGGTTGTGTGGCTATTGGGTCAACATCAGAGTTCATATAGTCAAAATGTGAACTCTCTTGTTGAGATGTGTCTGTATGAGTACTTGTTTGTCTCGTAGTTCTTACTTGCGGCAAACTATTTTCCTGTTGAGTTACAATTATTGGCTGGGGTGATGGTGTACACGGGTAAGATGGTACAGTTTTTTTTTTCTTTGTATGGTCTTGAGGGCAGTGTTGCCCATAGCCAACGTCAAGTAAAAGGGTGGGAAATTAAACACGGAAAGGAATGTAGGATATTCGGAATTTGGAAAAAGTGGTCAGGTCAGGTATAAGAAATAAAATACAATGTGATAAATATACTTTAAAGTATAAAATACTACACTTTAATATTATTATGGAAGATAAACCAAGACAAGATGTTATATAAATCAGGATTAATAAGCAAGGAAGGGATGTCTATTGGAAAGGGAATATGTTTAGATTGTAAAACTTCCATGAAAACAGTGCGATCGTATAAGGGACAAGAAAAGAATATATGGTTAATATCAGCCTCCTCAGCACCACAGTCACATTTAGGGTCATTTATAAAGTTAAATCTAGCAAGATCAGAAGGAGCAGATGTATGACCCAGTCTCATGCGTGTCAAACATGATATTTCACGTCTTTTAAAGTTTCTATTGTAAAACCACGGCTTTAAAGGGATGTCGCTTTGGATCTTAAGGTAATAACTTCCGGATTCCAGGCTGCTCCAAAACCAGAAGAACTCCCAGGCTAGCTTGAGATATCTTTTGGGGAGCAGCAGAAGATCATTACAGTAGTTTTTATATGGAAATATATCACCAGAAGCAACAGCATCTACGGCCAGACGATCAGCTTTCTCATTTCCGGGGATTCCACAATGACTTGGCACCCATACAAAATTTACAGTGAGCCCTTTCTTTTCGCATTTTAACAAGAAGTCTCGGATATCATATAACAAAGGGTAATTGTTTGCCATTTTGAAAGGTGATTTTGATAGAATTTGAAGGCAACTTTTAGAATCGGAAAAAATGACACATTTATTTAAATTGAACATGCAAACATACTCAACAGCTTTATAAACCAAATAGTTCTCCAGTAAATACCGAAGATTCTGGAGGGAGTTTAATTTTTTGTTTAATATTATACTGGTGATGAAATACACCAACCCCAACACAACTATTTGTAAAAAAAATTGATGCATCTGTACATATACATGTGATGCCAATCAGACCAATTTACGCCTACTACGTTGTTAAATACAGGTTTTGCACTTATTATATCCTTCATAATATTGGAGTCTAGAATAACTTGTGGAGAAATAGTCAAAGAGTCAAATTCTTTCTCGTATATAGGAAGGGAAAATATATCTGACAGTAGGAGAAGATAGAGACAGAAATTTAAGGTAGCTATTAATCATACAAGGAGGAGTTCTATTTCGCCAATAAGGAGAAGACTGTATATGATCATAAAGAGTCGATAATTTTGTGATCAGAGGATGTATTGAAAATTGCATAGTTCTAAAAATGAATCTGTCAGATAAAAATTGTCGTCTTAAATGTGCGGGTGGGTCAACACACTCCACTTGCATGGCATTAGCAGGACTGGTTCGCATAGCACCAAGGATTATCCTTAGCGACTTATTCTGTATGACATTGAATACTTTAAAGGCTTCATCTGTACCCGGTGTTAAAAGAAAAGAACCGTAATCAACAACGCTTCTTATAACTGAATTATAAATAAGCTTCAAGTAGAAAGGATGGCTACCCCACCATACACCAGCTAAGCATCTCAATATATTTAACGAGCGCTCGCATCTACCTTTAACATAATTCGAATGACTCTTGGCGGACAAATTGTAGTCAAAAACAATTCCTAAGTACTTAACTTGTTTGCAAAAGGAGATTGCAGATCCACCATAAGATAAAATTTCATTAACAGTTTTTCCTTTGAGAAAATATAATCGCTGAGGTTTTCGGAACTGAAAGATTTAACCCATTATTATTTAAATACAAATTTAGTTCCTTTAAACTAGCATTTATAAGTTCGCAGGTCTTCTGTACTGATCTATTTCTACAGTGAAGAATTTGCCGTGACCTCCGGAATACCTTTTTGGGGTCCAAATATAGAAACTAACGGTTTGTGGTCTGTTCGGAGAATAAACGGCTGCGATCTACCATAAAGATAATGATAAAACCTTTTAATGGCAAAAAATATTCCCGTTGCTTCCCTTTGAATTTGGGAATAGTTTTTTTCGGCATCCCGTAAGACTCGCGATGCAAAGGAAACGGGCCGTTCAATTCCATCAGTACCTACTTGAGATAAGAGACATCCCAGGCCGACTGGTGACGCATCAGCTGTAACAATTATTTTAACTGAAGGGTCGAAATGCGCTAAAACCTGATCAGAGGACAACTGCCGCTTAATTGTCTCGAATGCATTTTGATGAATCGGCGTCCATGACCATTTAACATTTTTCCTTATTAGCTCATATAGTACCCATAAAATACACACAACAAAATTCTTAACATAAGTCCAGAAGGTCCATATTACACTCACCAAGCAACTAGGCATACCTTTATGATCAGTTTGTACTCAATATGTCTATAAATGAAAATGATTGTGATCCTTTTGTGTTTTAATCAATCAAAGAAGTCAGAAACCACTCTCACACCTTACCAAGAACAGACAGCTTACGAGTCAGCTTTTCTCTGACTTCATGACTAATTTCTCGCCACACCATAATAGCATATTCTTCAAGCATATTGTCATCCATGTGTGTCATGAGGAACAATCCTTGGTCGTAAGTATCTAAAACAAAATACAAACGAATCACGTTTGCTGTATAGTAGATAACATTTTATTAAAATATATCAAATACTCACCTAGTTCACAAACAAAAGTAGCCGCGTGGCTCGGCCAACTCAGAATCGGTGGCGCGTAATTAATGATAAGATCCATTGAAAGCGGCAGCTGCTCTGTCTTGGGGTAGGGCAGTACCACTTCATCGAAACTTTGGAACACCAACCAGGTTTTTGACACACACTTGTAAGGAATTTCGCCCGGTGGAATGACTCCTGTGAGCATAACTGCTGCATACTTCTTCGGCTACGTCATTGTATTTGGAGTCTTCTTAGCTATTCAGAGGAAAACTGCCTCGGAACACATCAGTCGAAAGAGTAGAGTATCTCCAGCAGTTGAGGTACTTATATATCTGGGTGTTCTAGGTAATCTACTTACAAAGGGGTTATCACTGTATACACTTTGGAATGGATTCCGATTGCATAACAAACAATGTGCCTTTAGAACGTCCTCAGATGCTTAAATTAAGATAATATTTACACAGATACAGAGTTATAATTAATTAAATTGCATTCAGGCAATGATGAAAACAACCCAACTAGCAAAAATAACTCATATAAATGTTGTACAAACGTTTTTCATAAAACTTGATGGTATGCAATTTAAGGCATACAAAGGTTTAAATGACGCGAATTTGGCGCAGTTTTTATGGCTAAATAGTCGTTGAGTGGTCACTCAATCGTCATAAGCAAGCACATTTAGTCCTACAGCTGTCATAAAAAAATATATTAACCGACTTTTTAGTCGGAAAATTATCGTAAGTTCTCGATTTGTAAGTGCAATTGCTTGTAGAGTGATCATAAGGCAGACGTTTCTACGACTAATGAGTCGGTGAAATGCAATAGCGAAGCAGTTTCAATCATAATATAACTACCCGTTTGTGTGTACTGTGCATGGATGATCGCCGGTCAAACAAGTCGTGAAAAACAGTAAGTATTATACTTTTTACCATTTTAAGTACTTAAGTATAACCGATTCGACATCTATTACTGCAACTTAAATGAGTAACTATAACAAATCAGATACGCATGCGAACATAATATTTTCGACGAATTTACTAGGTTTTCTAAGAAAATTTTAATGCCCCCTTTAAATATTGTTTATTTATTATATTTAATTGAATTAATTAATTTAATTTTTATCTATGAGTAGTTATATGACTCATTTTTAATTAAAAGCACTAGCTTACGACTTAAAACTCCTAAGCCAACACGATACGGCCGCCATCACCCTAATTCAGGGTTCCCTGGTGAACTTGGTGAACATAATAATTACTCATAATTATTTTTGAAATAACCGTAATTCGTTTTTTTTTAGAAAGATCAAATAACACAAAATGAAGGGTTTTGTGGATGTGGACACTTTTCTTAAGAGAGACGATTTCGAATTGCTAATTTAATTAAGATGGCCCTGGCAAGTGACGCATTTTATCAAAACTGCAAAATGTATAAATTGTGGTTTCCCAACGATGTCAACTATGCCTGAACATTTTGTCGTAATAAATAACAATATGATTAGAATGCTTATTCGCTTTAATTTTTTTTGGTGCCAACATTCTAACTACTTACTAAGTTCTAGAGCTCGACGCTATCCCAATACATGTCATCTTTAAACTTATGTCAATGCCAATAGAGGTGATAGATAGGTGTCACTTACTTAATGGGCACTAGCGTGTCGAGCACACGGACGTTATTAGCTCATATTTTGCTTTCATGATTTCAGCCATGCCGTATAAAATAGTTCAAACGGTGAAAAAGGGGAAATCTGTTTTAACCAGCATTCCGGATACTTGGGAGGATAATGGGTCAAAATCCCATGTGCAGTGGCCTAAAAAAACGCTGAAAAATTAAAAAAAAATATGATAATAATGGTCCGGATAACAGCTGGCTTAAATCATATGAAGAAGCAGAAAAAGAAATAGAGAGAATGTGCGATTACTCGGACACCGAACCTTATGCTGATACAGAAAATGAAGACCTAGGTCCAGCTAAACAAAAAAGAAGGCATCACAAGCTTCAGCCCACAACATTTCATAACAAAAACTTCGATAATTTGGCTCAAGAGTGTTTAAAGGTGAGTGGCTGTCGTTAGTTTAGATCCGTGAAACTAGCACCTTGGTAGCTCAGAGACTAAGAGCCTGTGAACACTGGCGTTTTTGGCGGCGGTTTCTCGGCGGAGTCGTGCACGCGTAGAAAATTTACGGTCTCAGTCATGCCGCTGCGATGACACCGCATCCATGCGACGATACCGCGGAGGCATACAGGCGGTAAACAATCGCAGAGATACCGTTCCGTGCACGCCGCTGGCATGCCGAGTTACCGCTGCGCCGCGAAACCGTCGTCAAAAACACTAGTGTGCACGAGCCCTAAGAGTTTAAAATGAAATATGGTATATAAAAAGTTGCATTTCTAGCTGCGGTAGTCCCCTGTTTCCACCTCCCAAATCAGGTGGGATTAAATAGTTTTTCACATAAATAGGATAATGAAGTAACTAGGGGACTGACGCAGATCAAAATGCAACTTTTTATATGGAGTGACGAGCACTAGCCCGTATTTCCCTTTAAGTGTAGTAATATTTAAGAATAATAATGTTTGTTTAGGTAAAAACCACAAATTTTCATAAAGCCCGACTAGAAATATAGGATCTTTGTCAAGAGGGCGCTGTTATTCTCATGTATAGGGTGACAGTTCAGTTTAGTATGAAAAATTTAGTTCCGATGAAATTCCGCAATATGGCGCGTGATCATATATTACTGGTCAGGCTTTACATGAGGGGCATAGAATCAAAGTCAGCTAAATCCATTTCGTTTTTTTTTTCAGGAAAGGAAAAAAACTTTTATTTTTTAATTTTATTTTTGGATCACTGTATGAAGAAAACTCCAAAAAACCTTGCTAAGAATGATATCTCCAGGAACTACACACTGATCAAAGTTACGATTAATCTTTAATTGAATTTAATTTATTTCATTTAGCTGCTTTTGATACCAATTTTCTTACTTTGTTTCTAAGACGAATGGATATAGCTGTATTTGATCTCAATAATAAAGTGATGACATACAGTGTGTCCGGTGGCAGAATCAGGATTTAAATTTTGAATTTCTCCGTAACCGTTGAGCGGAGGAGCGGGGCGGGGGCCGCGTTGGCTTCGTTATTCGTGCGGGTTATTTAGTCGCGATGTCGCAGTGGACAGTTGAACAACGTGCGTTCGCAATCGAAGTTTATTTCAAAGCCAATGATTCGTGTGCAATTGCTCGTCGAAGATTTTGTTCACATTACAATATTCGAAGGTTACGTGACGCCCCAAGTGCAGATTTGATTCGATCATGGGTGCGAAGGTTCCGGGCAACAAGTTCGGCAAAAAACAACCCACGACCAGGACCCAGCCGTACGTCGAGAACAATTGAAAACATTGAACTCGTCGCGTCCAGTTTGCGCGATAATCCGCGTCAGTCCGTGCGCAAGAGAGCGGCTGCCTTGGGGCTTCCAAAAACTATAGTGCACGAGATATTGAAGAAGGATCTTAAATTTCACCCCTTTAAAATTCAAATTGTGCAAGCCTAATGATTACAATATGCGTAAAAATTTCTGTGAGACAATGTTGGAGCGATTTCGCACGGTGAACACTATCTTTTGGAGTGATGAAGCCCATTTTCATTTAAATGGAAGTGTAAACAAGCAGAATTGCCGTTATTGGTCACCTAAAGGACGAAACCCACGCTTAAAACATTAAAAGCCTCTTCACAGTCCCAAAGTGACTGTTTGGTGTGCATTATCAAGCAGTGGAATAATTGGACCCTATTTTTTTGAAAATTTTCACGAGTAAGCAATTTCTGTGGACGGTGTTGCTTATCGGCGCATGCTTAACGATTATTTGTTTCCAATAATGAGAGGACATTCTGCCTTCACTTCACACACATGGTTTCAACAAGATGGCGCCACGCCTCACACTGCTAGGGAGACCATGGCGCTCTATGGCTTCGTGATTTCTTCCCTAACAAACTGATAAGCCGTTTCGGTGACATCCCCTGGCCACCCAGGTCGCCGGATCTTACACCCATGGACTTTTTTCTGTGGGGGTACCTCAAGAGTAAGGTCTATGAAACAAGTCCGGCGACTATCTCAGCACTAAAAGAAAATATCGCTCGCGAGGTTCATGCCATCCCGGCGTCACTTCTCCAGCGAGTGGCAAGGAACACTGAGGCCAGATTACAAGAATGTGTGCGACGTGACGGTCAACATTTAGACGATATAATTTTTAAGAAATAAAACCCGCATTTCTCTTCTTTATGATAGTTATTCATATAAATTTATATCTTTTGTATTTTTTTTATTATTTCTATTTTAAATCCTGATTCTGCCACCGGACACCCAGTACTATGACTAGTGATGTGCGTGAAGACGAATGTAATGAAGTAACAAAAACCCGCTCAATAAAACAATCAAGTTATTTTAATTAAACTAATAGGAAATTATATTCTTAAATTATTATCATTAGCACCAATTTCACAAGTCAAATCACAATTATTATTTTCTTCTTCTTCTTCTTCTCTGTTATCTTCCAGCAACTGTAGTTCGTATTCTATTTCGTTCGTATTTTTACCATCATTGACGTAAATTTTCTAATCACATATATTTTTTTCGCTGAAATTTAATCATGCACCGAAGGGTTAAACGTTTTAAGGGATTAATAAGTAAGCAAATAATTAAAAACAATAAATTTATATAACCATTCATAACTAAACTAGCCCAAGGTTGTATTAACGATCCGAGCTCTATTGAAAGTTCATTTGAAAATAACAATGATAATAATGAGTTTAAGTACCTTATTGAACCTTTTATTTGGGAGGAATTCAAAGTAAGTCTGCAATCTAGGAAAAATACTACCCCAGGATTAGATGATATACCATACTTGCTTTTAACCTCGTAAGGCCCAACGTCCTATTTTTAGGACTGAGAAATGTAGTCCTTCCGGCCCAAGCAACTATATTCATTTATCAATTAGCGGCCCAGAGTCCTAAAATTAGGTCATTCACTTCTGACACGTACCGATCCTAAATCTTTGCGTGTAAAGAAACCTTTATTTCTTAAATATGGCGGAACTGAACGCAACTATTATGATTCCCTGTCAGTTTGACGTTTGACAATCAAATGACAGTCATTTGGCACGCGGATGTTGGGAAGATGGCGTCCTCGCGAAAACGTTGTAAGTAAATTTTTTTTCACCAGAATCTTAAATTATTTTAACCTAAATTTAATTAAAAATACTTATTTAAGCTTTGTATTATGACGATCACTAAAAAAAATTTTCCGTTATGATTTATTTCGAGCAGGAGATGCGAGCAAATTTCGATGTCCTAAAATTAGGTCGATGGAATGTTATTGCATTAGTACAATATAATTGTTTTGTCATAAATTTGGGACTTCGGGCGTTTATTCCGAGTGTTGCATTGTTACAGGCTTGAGGGATGCAGAATTAGAAAACTATTTAAATCTAAACGAATCCGACTAAGAAATAAGTGATTACGATGATGACATATTTGATGCGGATTTTCAACCCCTGAGACGTGATCAGCCTTCTTACTCCTCAACATCTTCGTCATCTGAAGATGAAAATGAACTAGTTCCTCCAGAGACCCAGATGGTAACTGCTTCGGTTGGAAATAAAAATGTCACGCCTGCAGAATCTCACATTTCATGCCGTTCTCGTGGAAATTCAAGGACTCAAAGCTGCTTACGTGCTCGTGGTCGGGGAAGGTCATCGCGTGGACGTGGGAGGTCTCAAAGCATGTCCCAAGAAAATCATTCTGTTGTTATCCAAGATATTTCAACTAATGAGTGGACAGAAGGAGAATTCATTCCCAAGTGTATTCTATTTACACAACCAGCATATTTACCAATAAATCCAGAGCATTCATTCGAGAAATACGATTATCTGCGGCAGTATATAAATGACAGCTTATTGCAAACTATTGTGGACAAATCCAATGAGATGTATTTTGCAAGAAATGGTCGGTTACTGAATTCTACTTTAATAGAGTGGAACAACTATATAGCAATAACATTAGTTATGTCATGCATCGGATATCCACAGCTCAGAATGTATTGGGATACGAGTTTTAGAGAGGCACTCGTTGCTGATCATATGTCAAGAAACAGGTTTTTTACGCTGAGAAATGCCCTGAAAATTGTAAATGATGACAATGACATCCCAGATGAACTTTTGTCCTTGCTAACCCTGATGGGACAGTATGCGATTTTCATATTTATCAAGGATCTGACACGTACCCTACTTATGCTAATACAGTATTTGGCCTAGGAGAGGCTGTACTTACTTTGACTGAAACACTGATACCTGGTCATATCATTTATTGCGATAGATATTTTACCAGTGCAAAACTAATTCTTGAAATGCGAAGAAGACACTTGATGGTTGCTGGAACCGTAATGAAGAACCGGATTTCTAAAACCGCGAAACCGAATTTAATAGACGACAAAGATCTCAAAAAGGCAAAAAGAGGCGAATGGCAAGTTTTAGTGAACGCAGATAAAGAATATGCTATTGCTATACAACAAACTTGTCACATTTATGTCAAATATACATGCTGCACAGACATCTGACACATGCCAGAGATGGTGTAAGAAGAAAAAAAGTCTATGTAAACGTCCAAAGACCAGAAGTTGTCAAAGAATATAATGCTAATATGGGGAGAGTAGATCTCGCTGATCGTCTGTTGGCTGTGTGTCCAAATAGATATCGGACTACAAAATGGACTTCTAGATTCGTAGCACATATGATTGATTTGGCAGTAGTCAACTCCTGGTTACAATATAAGAATGACCAATTGCGTAAAAATGTCCCAAAGAAGAAGATCCAGCAACTTCGGAGTTTTAAACTAGAAATCGCTAAGATCATACTGGACACAAACACAATTCAGGAATTAGATCAGAACCAGTGTTTTGAAAACGAAGAACCACCTCCAAAACGCACTAGGGCAACAGTCCAATTACCCAGTCAACAATTGACCATACGGTGGACTGGACTGTTGACTGGGTAATTGGACTGTTGCCCTAGTGCGTTTTGGAGGTGGTTCTTCGGCTCATATGCTAACGGATAGTTTGAGTAGTATTTGCGTACTACTTTGGGGCTCAAAACGATTTATTTGCACCCGTATCTAGGAGTAGTTTAAGCGGTGGTTCGCTTATTTGTATGTACGGCAATTGTTTTTGGTTTTGCAAGTTAATTTCTATCTCTGTGTATTTTTCTTCGAAGTCTGTAAAAAAATTGAACTTTTAGGGGTTTCTACAGGCTCGGGGTTAATGCGATTTTTCAAAGACAGAGGGTTGCTTGGTAAGGAGCTCACTTCAGATTCTGGCTGTTATACATGGTAATAGTCATGTACGTCGTAATTATGATATAGTCATTTTAATAGTCGTCCGAGTAGTCATAGGCGACATGGTAAGCAGTATCGTAGTCATAACTAAAGTCGTTCAAATTAACGTCCATGTTAATATTTTGGTTATTGCTGCGCGGCAGAGATCTAGCGACGGGGTGGCTTATTATGCCGCTCATAGGTCTAGGGTAGTCATTGCTCTGGGTTCTGGGTTGGATTCTTAATCCAGTGGACATATTTGATCTGGGGAGGGCTCTAAATATTTGCTGAGTGCGGGATGCCTGCTGTCATTGTCTATCACGTCGTGCAGAAACATAAGATTGGTGATGTCCCCGTTCCGCCTTAGTGGCCGACTATGCCGGCGCTTCCGGACGCACCTGAAGACTTGGACACTTTTCATTCGGCAGAGGGGGAAGAGGGTAATAATATATCCCCAGAGGGTCAGTGCTCTCAGCAATCCGAGAACGCGGATGGCCAACGTGTCTACTCCTCCCCGGGGGACCAGTCACCTCAACAACCCGGGAACTCAGACCCTCAAGACACAAATGCCCTAAAACCCTTGCCACCGCGGCAAGCTAGACTTAATTTAGATTTTAATAAAAGGTATTGTTAAATAAAGGTGGAGGGATAGTACGTATGGTCAGTAGCGGCTGCGCCCGCGCACTCCGCGGTAGGCCTACTGTCATGCCGGAACCACACTTCCCTATGCGTTATTTGTTATGCGCGTTATTCGGCCACATACGACGAAGTGTGGAGGGTTCCTTTGTCTATATTTGCCCGCATAACGCATAAGCGCGAATAGCAAATACGCCTATCCGTTCACCTGTCGGTTTTTTGACACACTTCAAAGGACACGAATAAGCCGAATATGCGTCTCGACTGCCCACACTTCGTTCACTCATTCACTCGCTTACGGCGGTCGAGTCTCGACGTGTACCATGTACCTACTAGCATTGTGCTGTGTATGTGAAAATGGAGTGGACGAACGAGAAAGTACTGCGATTTCTGGAGTTATATCAAATGCAGCCGTGCATCTGGGATCCAAGAAATGGTTGCCATTGATGTTGTTCATTTTAATTTTTTCTAATGTATTATTGCCGTACTGTTCAATTATACAATCTACTTTCTCGAGATATTTCTTTTCAGTTGATGCTGTCCACCAATTTACCACATTACCATCTTTATCAAACTTTCTTCCTATATCATCGACGCTGTGGCTAATTTCATGACCCATTACAAATCCAATGGCACCATAATTTAGATATTTTGGCCGGTCAATGTGAAACAAAGCGTCTTGAAGGATTCCAGCTGTAAAACCTGTTTAAAATAACAATAATATAAGTTTTATATAATTATTATATATAATTCATAGAAGTTAGTAATTCCAAATTAATTATACTTACTCATACTGTTCTGATGTGCATAATAACGCGCATTAATAATAGCTACGTCGGCATATAATACCCAATGTGTCTTGTTAACTGGTTTTCTTAATTGACTGAATGAATATTCTTTGTTAAATAAGTTAACATTCATAATATTCTCTAGGTAAGATGATTTTTCATCAAATTGTAGTTTTTCATAAAATTCTTCTAATTTTGAATCATCCAAAAGTTCATCTGGGTATCCAATATGACTCGCTATTGCCGCAACCTTCTCAATAGCACTCTTTATGGTTTCTTCATCCATCCAGTCAACCTGTTAACAATTTTTTTGTTAATAAAATATTTAAATTTTAATGAATGATTAAAATAAAATAATATCACAAATAAAATTAATAGCTGAACTTACGTTTTGTAAAATTTTCTTAAATTGATTTTGGATGTCGGATATCATTTCTACGGCATTTTTCTTAAGATCTTTGGATACATAATTTCTTACATACAACGCACCAATGGCAACTGGTAGTTTTTCAGCTACGGAAATAATGCATTCTATCGGCTGGGATTCTCTTTTAATTTGGCCTTTCTGCGTCATCAAGTACTTTAGTTGTCTTTCACGAATTCTGTCATTCAAGTACTCGACTGTTTATGAAACGGCCCGCCACATAACGTAATTAGCTTGTACCCTCTTGGGCGTTATGTTTATAAGTTTTTCAAAATCAGATATATAACTAGGTACGTCGACATTGATTATTTCATCATCATCAACTTCGGCATGAGGCTTGAGCATGGTATTAATGAATTATTTCCAAGGTATGCTGGGGTACTTTTCTGATAATTCAGCTACTGTCATTGGATTATTAAATAAATCAACGTTACGACGTTTTTCCTTTGGTAGAGTTATCTGAAATATTTAATTCAATTTTAGTATATAACAATGTCTTACGTATAATGTATAAAGTCAAAAATTTTTTTGGTAAAACCAAATGAGCATGCCTTGAGCGCTCATGCAATACGTGAAAATTTTACATTTATAATACATACAATATTTAATTATTTATCTTAATTTGATCGTTGAAAAAAATAAATAATAATTACATGACAAAAAACAATTCATTTGAATAACAATTCAAATTAAATTTCAAATTCGATTGAACTTGTCCCGCGTCGATCTATATTTAAAACAATTCCGACTGCATTACCGACGTTCAGTATAGTATGAAAACTTTTAGCTGTATTTAATAAAATAATAGACAAATGGCAAACAAAAATGATAAAAAAGTCGGTGTGAATGCTAATCGAAATCTTTTAATTATCAGCTAAACGAAACAATATAAAGCTTCGATATTGAAAAGGGGTCGCCATTAAAACCTAATTATAAGGCTGAAAAAAAAAATTTGTCGGAAAATTGTGTATTTTTTTATGTATCTTGACCGGGTGCCGTTCAATTTTAATACAAACTTTTAGCATAATTTCATTTAACTACTATGGAAACTCATAATAAACATTATGTATAAAAACAAACCACAGAATGTTGTTTGTCATACTAATTAAATTACAGAATACTGTATAGCCATAAAAACATTCTTCATAACAATCCTCAGGAATAATTTTACTTCTAATAACATTCATTTCATATTATGATTAAAATGTAGAACTAAATTTTAATGAATTATCAGGTGGCATAATTTTCTATGACATATTAAATTATACAAAATCTACTCATTGAACTTTAAGGCTGGTTAGGTACGACGACGAGCGAAGCGAGGAGGAGTGTTAGGTAGAACTGTGACCATATGGACAGAACCAATTTTTTTAAATACCTATTAGCTTTCCTTTTTAAGAGGTAACAAAATAAATCAGAAAGATATAGAAGAAAACAACATTTTTATTCATAGATAAGTTTATTTTGATGCAATTTAATTATGTATATAATCTGATAATGAGTTTTACCTACTTATTTTAATTGTAAATTTGAAGCAATGGCTCGCAAAAATTCACATTCGGAGTATTGATTTTTATTGGACAATATAGTGTCAATCCTTTCTTGTTGCTTGATAGTGGCCTTCTTTTGCTTTGGAGGACTGTGGCCATTGTAAAAGCATTCAATATTTCCCAATATCACTTTAGATTCGATAAGCAATTCATTTGACAGCGTATAAAAGCCGGGCTTAATTTTATCTATTATGGCATTAATTTTATGGTGCCAGGATTCGGCATTATTCTGAGTGCGTGGCAAACCAAGTTGGTTTAGGGTTTCGACACTCCACAGGCGTTCATTTTCACTAGGCGTTTATAACCTTCAATATTATGATATTAGTTTTGATGCATGAAAACCCTTCTGAATAATAAATTGTATAAAAAATAAACATTATGCTGGTTGCCTGTTATGAAAATACATTATTATGCTAGCTAATTATTATTACTTTCGACATTATGCAATTTGTTTTTATTTCACTTATTTTTATACCAAATCATCATTTCTGCAATTCAAAATTATGCAATTCAAATTATGCTAAATGAATATTCGCAAAAAGTTGTTATTAAAAACATTACACACCCATCTTGACCACAGCCCCATAAACTCGGATTTTGAGGCCCCTGTAGAGCTATGCCTACGCTTACGCTTAAGGCATGCAATTAAATACTTACATTTGCAAGGTTTATCTCAAATTCAAGGGATTCCATGAGTTCTTTTTCAGCCTGGTCACGCTCAACACCAAGAATAACTGCAATATCGACCATATACTGGTAATATTCTTTAACATACTTGTTTTGCAATCCTTTTAATGAGGTGTCTCGTGATAATTCAAGTGTCACTTCACCCAGCTGCAATAAAATGTAAGCTTACATACTGATACATTTTTATTTAACAGAGTATTCAATTGTTAAATATACTTACATTTATAATTCTTTTGGTGCTATTGCGGAGATCTTCCGAAATGTATAAATCTATGAAATATTCTATGGAGAAACCCGTCTTACGGAATTTGTAGATTGATGATATCCAGCTAAAATCATCATCCTTCCACGAGTCTCCTTCAAGTACTGGCCAGCCTCCTAATTCTTTTAAAATGCTCAATAATCGGGTAAGTCCTTGTTCTTCAATAGCACCTGAAAGTATAAAATTATTATTAATAATAAAATAATTTGGTCGTGAATAACTTCGGAATTATAATTAGAATTGGCCTTAAATTATCATAGAAGTACTACATTACCATCGTAGTATAAATAAGTTCGGGTGGGGGAAGTAAAAGTAAGAAAGAGAGTATAAGAATAAGCTGAAGAAAATGTGGTGGTGAGGGATCCGGTAGCTTAACAGGTAGAGCATCTGACATGTAATCGGAGAGATCCAGGTTCGACTCCTGGCTTGGTCACCGATCCCCATAATTTTTCGAAGTTTATCTTAACTCTCATTTAAATTTCTTTCATTTCTTTCATGCAATTGACATCATCTACAACTTGAACAGATTCTAACAAGCTCCAGCTTTACTAGTATTTGAGCTTGATGGAGTACCATCGAACTTTGGTAAAGAGAGGAAGGCTCTCGACCGTTAGGAAAGATGGAATGCTCCATCTATCTTAAATTAGATACACTAGTCATTTGACCGTTTTAGGCTGAATCATCTGTCAATATTAATAATAAATAAAATTCATTAAAAAATAACTCATTGATCGATTTTTTTTAAATACTCACTTCTATTCATGCAGCTGTTATAGATGGTTTTAATAAGTCTGAATGGACGAATTGATTCTGCTAAACGTGGACTATCCATACTCCTTTTGAGTTGGTTTAAAAGCTGGTCATCAAAATTGTTCAATACACTAACTTCAGCTTTTTCATCAGGAATAGTTACCATATCGATAAAACCTCCACAAGCAAATTTGTGAAAGTTATCACAAGGGTCCACGGTTGGGTTCATATTTTTCAGGATGCTTGAGGCTGTGATAAACAGTATTATAGTTTTATTATTATTAATTAGTATATCATTCCTATTTCTATATAATAAATCTAACATAACTTACCAGTATGAATACATGCTGGCGTGGTACAAATATTATCTGAAAATTTAACAACAGAACGTTAGACTCGTAATTAATCAGTCTTAATCATTAAAAAAAACAATTAAATTAGAAAAACAGATAGTCACCTGTATTTGAGCTATTGAATGAACTCGACTTTAGAAGATTATTACCAAAACTTCTTGCCGATACAGAGTGTAAAAGTACTCCCCAAACAGCAACTATCATAAATCCTCGTTCTAAAAAGCAGATATTTTTCGCTGGCATGTTAGATTCCTTAAAAATAAATCAATCGTTACAGCTTTATTTACATTATAACGGGTTTTTTATTTACCAGACCAGTTACTCTAATGTCACCTGCTTACTTTTTCACATTGGATTTCTTCATTGCCATCTTACTTTTCCTACTCCTCAACATTGATACTCCGTCGATACTTGGCCCAATTGTCAGCCAAGGTTGGGTCCAAATTTTTGCCAATAATTCCTTCCTACCTGGATAGTAGTTGCCGAAGAAGTAATAATTATTGCACCGGCACACAAAAAAAATTGTCTGTACACCGAGCGCTACCTATCTACGGGCATGTTTTTCGACCCGCTAAATACGAATTTCAAGTCAGTTTAGGCCATCCAGCCTTCAGTTTCGAGTAAATTGCATAAATCCCAAAAATAGCAAAAATTCGATGTTTTGGCAAGAAAAAAAATTTTAGGATCTAAGGCAAGCATGATAATTATGTATTTTGATCTGTTAAATACTAATTTTGATTCTACGCGAGTCATAAGCGGTTTTAAATCTAAAAAAAAATATAAAAAATCCTTAAAAATAGCAAAAATCATGAAAAATTGGAATTATCTTGATATAAAATTTTTTTTAGACCAGGATAAACGAAGATTTTCATGTAATTTGATCTGCTTGACCTTATTTTGCAATAAATTTGGCCCATAATCCACTCAAACATTCATACAACTGCAAAAAACCGATAAAATAGCAGATAATTGCTGCTGGAAAAATGGAAAAAAGTCTGTTAAGCACAATTAAATTAATTTCTCGTATTTTTTTACTTTCAAAATACAAGATTGAGATCTAAGAATGTACAAAAATTGGATTTTGAATGGTTTTCGAGGGTTTTCGAGGGTATTGTACTGTTTCATTCTCAAATGATCTACCACGTAGATACTTCTTATTCTACCCTCGAAACTGAAGGCTGGACAGCCTAAACTGACTTGAAATTCGTATTCAGTGGGTCGAAAAACATGCCCGTAGATAGGTGGCGCTCGGTGTACAGACAATTTTTTTTTTGTATAATTAAAGACTTAGCAACTCTAAAAGCAGAATTTTTTTTTTTCAAAAAATCATGTCATGTCATAACAAACCAATATGAGTAATTTACATTTTCTGAGTCAATGTGAAGCTAGTGGGTACCCGAAATGTAGGCGGCGGTTTATTAACTTAAAAGTGAAATGCCCTAAAGGGTCAAGATAGAAAATACTTGTGACTTACCTGTTGATATTCTGGAAGACGTGATCGCTTTCTGAAGACTGATGTAAGACTGATATCGGTCCAGAGTTATAAACGTCTTATATAGTGACCGAACAACCCCATGACATCATACTAAGTAATCAACAGATTCATTTCCGTGAGTTAGTCCGATCACTGAAGACATTTGAATTAACAAAAATTCGGGGCAAGCTGAAAATTGGTGGAGACCTTGGCTTCAGCATCGATCCCGCGTGGAAGTTTAAAGTTATTCGGGGTCAAAGGTAAAAAATTGAGGTTTTTTGGATTTTTCGCAGAAACGGTGAGTTTTTTCGAAAAAGTACCTTTGACAAAATATGTAGCTCTTTAAATTCTATACAAAAATAGTCCATTGGGGTTTTTTTCCAAAAACTAAGCAGTTCCAAAATATCACCATTCTAAGAATCAGGTTCTACATTATATCCACGCATATATACGTATATGCCACTTATATACGTATCAGGCCTCAAAGACGAGTAAAAATGCATAAATATGTCTTTTACATGTGCAAATTATAGTATACTATTTAGATAATATTCTCTTAAAAGAAAAACAGTCCCTTAATTTATCCTATACTGAATCCCTTCTATAACATCTAGTTGTATCATTCGTGTGAAGCTACTCATAGAATACCTGATTACCTGATACAATATCAAGATGTTATAGATGGAATTACATAAGGGATAAATTAAGGGAATAGTTTTCTTTTAAATTAATTTAATTATATAAAATGTCTGTAGTAATTGGACTAAGTACCATAAAGCAAAGTCATTTACTTACATATTGGATTATAAGAGATTGAAACTATTTGTCGAGAACAATTTTTTATTAAGCTCTACATTATCTAAATAATAAAAAAGAAGATTCTGGTCAAATGGTATTCCGCCTCACGGCAAAATCTGGATTCTTTGCCTCTTTGGATAAATCAGAAAACGATTTTATCTTTCTTTTTTGTCGTCGACGAAAAACTCTACAACAAAGATTAGTTTTAGAATCTAAAAAAGCTTAAGGTTCCAATAGTTCAAATATAGACAAATTTGTACTCACAGTCCTCTGCAGCATTTGGCACAGAACGCAAACAATCTTTGTCGCATAATTGCAATTTTGTTTTTAAAAATAAAGAAACTAACGCCGGCGTTCTGTATAAAGTTTGTCTTAAAACTGGTTCAAATTGTTGCTATCCAGGATAATTGGCAATAAGGAAAACGAATGAAATGTATTTTAAAATAATCTTTAGCTCTTTGTCGTTAAATAACAATGTAAATTGCCTACGCTATCGGTAATCTATTGTAACTATATTTTAATATTGAAAACCATGCGGTTTCTAAGCGATATTAATACTCTATTTTTTCTGTTATCCCATATAGCAATTTTGCTCAAGCACAGTGTTACATGGGTATGCTAACTTATTAATATTATAAATTATAACCCTTCTCATATAATAAATTGGGAAGTTCATACAAATCCGTGATGAGATAACTAAAGCTCATGATGGATTACAGTCTTCGGCCCGTAAATGTTCTCCTACGATTCGTGCTAAAAATATTGCCCAGGCCACGTAATGGCTACCTTAGTACGCTAACTGTGAAATATACTATTGCATGCCTTAAGCGTAAGCGTAGGCATAGCTCTACTGGGCCTCAAAATCCAAGTTTATGGGGCTGTGGTCAAGATATATAAAAAAATACACAATTTTCCGACAAATTTTTTTTTCAGCCTTATAATTAGGTTTTGATGGTGAACCCTATTCAATATCGAAGCTTGATATTGTTCCGTTTAGCTGATAATTAAAAGATTTCGATTAGCACTCACACCGACTTTTTTATCATTTTTGTCCGCTATTTGTCTATTATTTTATTAAATACAGATAAAAGTTTTCATACTATACTGAACGTCGGTAATGCAGTCGGAATTGTTTTAAATATAGATCGACGCGGGACAAGTTCAATCGAATTTGAAATTTAATTTGAATTGTTCTTCAAATGAATTGTTTTTTGTCATGTAATTATTATTTATTTTTTTTAACAATCAAATTAAGATAAATAATTCAATATTGTATGTATTATAAATTTAAAATTTTCACGTATTGCATGAGCGTTTAAGGCATGCTCATTTAGTTTTACCAAACTTTACTGTACTATTTATATATTTTAGGATCCTAATTCCACTTTTTGTTCCATTGGATCATCGGAATCAACAACATCCATCGCTTCCTGGAAACGACCAGAGCTCCCCTGAATATTACAATAAAACTCCTGCGGTTTATAGATAATTATTTCGAATAAGAATTAGTTTGTAAGCCAAAACATGTAACTATAGCTCGTTATCACATCGCCGTGTGCCTGCTACACTGCCACATCTCAAAAAACCGTTTTTTCGAGAAATCGTGTCTCAAAGTTGTAAGAGTATAGTTCAGGGGGTTTAATAGGATCTTACTCCTTTAGTTTTAGGTCTATGAATTTAAAATTTAGCTTTTTTTACTCGGAATGATATAACCCTCCTTATGACCACGCCACTTTTTAAAAGAAAATGTATATTTTTAAGACACAAGGCCCGAAAGACAGGTATTTAGAGTTGTGGCCGTATTGCGGAAACGTTTTTTAAAGATTTTGGGATGCGGCCAAATTTAAACATAAAATTATTGGATAAAGGTTACCATGCAAATATAAATAAAAACACCAAAATAGTTAAAATCCCTTTATTTTATCAACTTTGATAGGAACAAGATCACTGTATGCGATAATATGTGTAACTAGCTTATAATCAGCAACATTATACCATGGCATTACCAAATAATATTAATTGTTTAAAAGGTTCTTTATAAAATTTGAACAAATAAAACTTTGTGACTTCTTTTTTAAAACATTCAAAATAATAAAAAGTATTTAGAATACCTACTATATTATAAAATAAGAAATCAAAACACAATACTGTTCCTTGCTAATTTGTGAAATCTGCTTTAAGAACATTGCAGGCAATTTATTTATTATAATGTATTCAGTAAGTTAATTCTTACAAGTAGATAACTTCTTATAAGTAATCAGTTCAACAAATAACGAATATCACAATTTATTTCAACTTAGCACTAATAAAAAAAGCGTTGTTATAGAAAATATTTTGTTTTCGTTACTTTAGTAGAATCAACGTATGTAATAATCAGTCTTCTTGAAGTAGACTTACAAAATACAAAGGTAGTAAATTGCTGTATATTTTCCTTTAAAAGGCCAATACACAATACACATGAATAACGTAACTACTGGACACTAAACTTAATCATAGGTAATCAGTTCAAGAAATAACGAATATCACAATGTATCACAACTTAGCACTAATAAAAAAAGCGTTGTTATACAAAATATTTTTTCTTCGTTACTTTATTAGAATCAACAATGTAATAATCAGTCTGTAATAGTTCATCAATGCATTGTGTATATTGCGAGTGACTTTCGGAAAAATTTAAATCGCTTATAGTTGGAGGTGAATCTTGTAGGGCTCGAGCAGCGTCCAATAATATTAGTCTTCCACGTCCTTTGAACATGTCTTTCATTAGGTCATAATCAAGACCGGAAAAACTTCTGTTTTCTGGTGAATCCTTCGCTTTTGACAAAGGTGTCACACGAGAGAGACTGTCCGAGGTGGCATTACATGTGTTAGCAGATTTACTCGTAGTCCTCGAAATTTTAGATCTACAACAAGCAAGCATATAAGACATAGCTATATCTAGTGTCTATCATTCTTCATAAAAGCATTTTAATTGAAATAAATTGAATAGCTAGGACACACACCGAAAAAAACATTAAACACAGTCATTACCACGAAAATGCCTTTACCATTATCAAATAAATAAATAGTAAATGTAAACATATCAAAGTAACGACTTTCCAAGTGATTTAATTTTTGGCGCCAAAGTCCCCAAAATAAAAGCAGTTATTATAATATTTAACAAAATTCCAATATTATGACACCATCCCGAATACAACCATCCCGAACACAGTTAGTAATTTACCTCACACAATAAAATCCGTTGCATATTATTGACAATAAAGCATGCTATATATAGAATTAGACACACATAATATTATATACAATAAAATATTAGTTAAATACATACACACTCTTCGAAAACATGCTCAATGCTTATCTTTCTTCAGACGGATAAAAATATGAGTTAGGCTCACGACCCTCACTGATGAGCCATATTGAACCGCACTTGTAAGAAAACAAAGTTGAGATTGGCTTAATCATTTTGTTGCGTTGTGGTAGTTTCGGTAGCGAGCTGGTAATTTTGTAATAATAAGTGTAATACTTACTGCTTTGACACAACCAATTGCCGTTTGTTTCTTTTATATTTATAGTGATTCATCGTAATTATCACTAAACTAATTATTATTTTCTAGGACGCAACTCAAAAGCTTCATTTATAACGTGTGCTATATAGCCACAACTCAAAAGGGCCGTCAGGTTCACGCGCGAACGCCGCGGGAGCAGGCAAGTGGCTGTATTGCAGGGAATCTTCTGACGATTTATGGTCAAATCCATAAGGCCACTTGTGAGAAAAAGGCTCTTAAAGACCTTTTCTGCTATGGCTCTCAAAATAAGGTCGTAAATTGAACAATTTTGAATACGAATCTGCAATAATCCAGAAAATTAAAATTTTTGAATTGTGGCCGTATAGCAGGCACACGGCGACATGTTCTTATGTAACCAAATGCTTGGCTCCGCGCCGTCTGTTGCTATCGCCTTAACGATTCTTTAGGAGGCGTGTAATTACCATAAACTTTGCAAACAATTATAATCTACTATAACACATAAATTTGCATGCTAATTTTTATTATAAAATAATAGCAAGATATTTTTGAACTTTTGACAATAAATATAATCCTTGAAGCATTGCAAATTGGTATCCAATCCTCTGGAATGCCGTTCGTATTTATTAATCGGGCGGCTGATCGAGTGACTTTATTTAGTATTCCATTAAATAATGCGAAATTAGTTAAATCCTGTCCTTCGCGATCATACTCTGCTACTAATTGGTCGCAGAGTCTAATAAATCTAGTCAGAACGTGCGGGTTACCGTCGAATTCGGGCAACAGGCAAACGGCCATGTAAATTCCGTCTAGATTAGCCATATTTTCTACTTCTTCCGAATCAGAGTCTAAGCTAATATCTAAATTATCAATATCTCTTGTTAGGGTCTAGTAGGACGTTTCTTGAATTACTACTAAGTTGAAGTACAGTATCTTTAATTAGCTCATCAATAGCTTCACTCGTCCCAACTCTCTTGCGGAACCCAAACTGTCTTGAGTTTAGTATTTGGTATTTATTGATGTGATTTAGCAATCTGTCTTTTAATATTTTTTCAAAGATTTTGGACAATATTGGTAACAATGAAATGGGTCTGTAATTATTAGGAATATTGGCTGGTCCCTTTTTATGGATCGGCAGTACTCTAGCTATTTTTAGCTGATCAGGAAATGTACACAATTCAAAACATAGATTGTAAAAGTTCGCAAGTGGCTCTGCTAATAAATCAATATTATCCTTAATAATCTTGATCGGTATGCCGTCATAACCTACGGATGACTTATACTCCATCATCCTAACTAGACGAGATATCTCATAAGGTGTAACTAAGCTATTATTGGTCATGTTATGAGTTACACCCATGTGGATTTTACTTACGTGCCGCGGACTATAATAGTACTCTTGGATGTCATGTTTGTCTTCAAAGAAAACTTAAAATTGAAAATATAGCAGTTTACATTTATTATAAGTATTGTAAATAAAAATAACTATCTTTTCCGGTTACTATACTTTTTCTCGTGCTTACTTCTTTCACGGCGTAAAGAAGCCAACAAAATTGTCTTTTTTTTTCCGGCATTCATCTATAGAACCGTCCAATGCAGAGGCTATTTCGGTCCAAGCATCTTTTTTTAATATCTTATTATAAAAAGGTGGCGACTGACTTGTAACATTTCGGTGTAATGTAACGTGATACAACCCGAGCATTACAACAGTCAGTGCAGCGAGCTGAGCCGCTCGACGCGAGCACCGCGTGCTCCACTCGGCTGTCGGTTTTTACGCGAATCCCTTTGAGTGTTACAAAGGTGGCGACTGACTTGTAACGATCGCCGTGAACGATACATTACAAGCAAATGTTACAAGTCAGTCGCCACCTTAATGGACCAAATTTAAATTAACAAAATATAGCAACGAGACATTTGTGTATGAAATACATGTCCGTCACGCTAAAATTCGAGATGGATCGTGTGCCGCGTATGGATGCACTGAAAAAAATAGATAGCCGAACTGGTTTTGTAACTTTACTAAATAACTAAACTACGGTTATAAGAAAATAAACTTTGCATAAATTTACAAACTTATTTTGTAGTGTATACCCAGTACCTGAACACTGATAGCCAAACACGGTTTTGTAACATATAACACATAGTTCGCAAGTCCCAATTTTTGTGTAAACAGTAACCAAAATTTTGTTACAGTTATGCAAACATTTCTTTCAGTGTGGATACCTCACTGGATCAGGGCTATAACCGCGAACATTTATATGATGCGGCGGCAGATCATTTGGTCTGGAGCGACCCTGTTGATGAGAACCGTATCTACTTTAACTCGTGTCCTTCCATTCATCCTGTATAGGTAGGTGATTGCATAATTTAGAGTTAGCGAGTTTATGATTCAAGACAAAGCAAAAATAAAACGAAATCAATTAAAATCAACATGAAAATATAATTCTAAAAGTTAAATAATCTTAATTAAAGTAAGTAAAGATGAGTTGATTTCTTTTGTTCATAGCGGCCTGATAAAGTGCCGCCTGTGGTACTGGCTCCGGCCTGTGTTGTTGGACGGGTTCTTCCAACGGTTCGTCAATTTCCACCCTAGTAACAATAAAATTACACAATTTAGTGAGTAAGAAAATTACAAATTGATATAAATGCAAGAAACTATAAACCTTTGCAAATTATCTTCAAAATTTCGAAAAATTATTTCAGATCTGTACCTAATTGTGGCACAGTCCAAAAGTGTGGGGAAAGACTGGCGCTTCTTGGGCAACTAAGCCCTTGGTGGCCGTTGCACATTTGGCTTCACATTAGAGCCACGGCGAGTCTTAGATAATCATTGTTGAAAAAGAAACTTAGTCGAGGAGACTAAGCTACTATGCACTCTATTCAGATTTGAAAATGGTGCGCCAAATGTTATATTTTAATAACTAACAACGGGAAAAGCTTAACGACGCGGCGGGGAGTTTGTTTTACAAGATGTATAGATAGATATCATTGTTACTAATATCATTGTTGTCTGATAGACGTATGCACTAACTCACCTAAAATGTTTCATTATGTTGTAAATGGTACAACACGCATAGATAAGGCGGCAGGACTTTTCAGGGCTATAATGTAGAGACCGGTCCAAACCCAAGCACCGCAGTGACCCCTTCAAATAGCCATTGGTCCGCTCGATGATGTTGCGGACCTGGCAGTGCCATGCGGTGTACCGCTCCTCCGCGGACCCCGGTGCAGCGTTAAGGACTGGAGTCATAAGCCATGGCTCCAGTCCGTAACCTGAATCTCCTGAAATTGTGTAACCAAATTAATAATTTTCCGCTCTCAATAAGCATGTTTCTGTATAAAATAATTTATAAACTTACCCAGCAGATAATACGATCCGATTCTAAGATCGTATAGCCGGCGCAATTCATTTTTCACCACAGAGTGGTTAAAAATGAATTGGTCGTGTAGTCTTCCCGGGTACTGCGCATTTACGTGCAGCAACCTGTAGTTTACATCAGCGATCTGAAAGTTAAAAGCTTGTAAAGAACGTGTTTCAAAAATGATTCCTACTACACTATACTAGTGTTTTATACTTAGTTCATAGGAATCGCTATATATATGTAGTAATCCTACCTATTGATACATATTGTCCGTTAGAACATCCTCCTTGTGAAAATAACCGCGTGTAAAAAGAATGTAAGCTGTTCAATGTAATTGTTGTTCCTTGATGATTAATATTATTATTATTAATAGAATATATAATTATTCTAAATCTAGGGAATTAACTAAAGAAATATGCGTAAACATAAAAATCGTACCTACATCATGTTATCGTGTTGAATTGAAACTTACCAATTGCACATTGAGGGTATGTTTTCCTTTCCGGTTGATGAACTGCAGGCCGCGCGGTCGAGGAGGAGGAAAGATCGAGACGTGGGTACAGTCGATAGTTCCCAACAAATCAGGCAAGCCATATATTTCTTGGAAAGCCGCCGCGACGTCTCGTCTTTCCCTCTCGGTACCCGGGAAGGATATCCATTGAGGTTTCAGGCTGAGAACATATCGCTATTAGATAATTGGTGCAAGTGAAGCGTAACTATAATCCGAAAAGTTCATATTACTGCTTCTCATTGCTCTCTCTTATTCGTTTGATCTTTTAATAGAAGAATTTATTTTCCGCTCCTTATTCTTAGGTACAAGTTATAAATGTTATAATATTCAAGGAGATAATGGGGACTATCCACTATGGTCTTAAGGGTTACATCGTACCTTCTATTAATGGCAGCGACCACTTGACCTAGATATTTGGAGGCCGTGTTTTATTTACCCCCTACAATTGCAAAATATAGAAACTTTATCGTAAATATGGCGCTGCTTTGGCTTTCATTTCTATATAATGACTATATTTTTATCATAATATTACGGTTACAATCGATTTCGAATTATACTAATATACTCGTTCAAGCAAATCTTGTCAGTAGAAAAAGGCGCTAAATTAAAATTTTCTATGGGACGATATCCCGTCGCGCCTACATTTTTCAAATTTGCCGCCTTTTTCTACTGACAAGATTTGCTTGAACGAGTATATATTATAATATTGTATTCTAGATCTTAATTTTATCGCACAGCGAGTCGTTTAAATAACGTGCTCAAACAGTTTCTTTTATGTCAGTGGCAACATAATTATTTAAAGTCAGAATGCCGATTTGCCGGTGTTATGAGTGTTTCGTTTTGTTTGTAAACACCGAGAAGTTTAAAATGATGTAAGTACTGAATGTTTGTACAACCATATTATACTTAGTAAACTAATTTCAAGTAATATATTTGATCTTATCATTAAAAATCGGGTCTGAAGTGGGTTTGAGTCTTATTCCGGGACCAAGGGTGCAACGCCGTCCATGAAATGTCGAAAGGTAATTTAAATGATATTACACGATTAAAAATTCAACGAATACAAGTTTTTTTTTTTTAAATCACAGCACAATTGTCTTTGAGTAACCCAACCATTTTAGATGGTGTTTTGAAGAACAATTATTTTGTGAGACCTCTAAAAGACAATATATATGAAGCATGTATGTGTACAGAGGTTGATGATTGTATAATGAAAGAATTTCACCATCCTTCTATGAAATTTTGTTCATCAAACATAAACTATGTGACACTTAAACCCTTTGATGTGAACAAGAGTATTGACTATACCAGGGGTCGCCAAATGGCGGACCGCGGTCCGTATCCGGACCGCCGACCCATTTTGTGCGGACCGCGAGAACACAGCCACTTTTGCACTACAGAGTACGTAATTTAAAATAAAAATGTAACCCCCGCATTACTTTGTTGACGTCAATTTGAAAACGGCCGGGCGAAGTCACTAGCTAAGATAGTCCAGATAGTCCGCAACAAAAAATGTCATTTTTCTCATTGATATGTATAAAAATACCTTTGTTATTTCTGTAATTACATTTGTTTAATAAATATTTTTTCTATAAAATGTTGTGCGGACCGCGATGGTCATTTCATTTCTTAAAACAGACCCCGAGCGAAACTAATTGGTGACCCCTGGACTATACCATCGGTGACAAATTTAAGTTTCAAGGGAAGGATATTAGTGTTGAAGAGTCTATACCTGAAATAGAAGAGGCTGATCAAGCTTTTGAGGAGTCAAGACCTGTACCATCGATATGGGAATCTTTGACATCTAGGATTGGATCCTTTCCAGTATTTTCTAATATGATATCGTACGTAGACTTGATTTTGTCCCTGTTTAATTTCTTTAAGAGATAGATTTACAACTTTTAATATATTAACTCATCTTTTTGTAATTAAAAAAAAAACGAAAAAGATCTACAAAAAATTCAATAGTGACATTATTTTATTTTCTGATCGTGTACTTAAAAATAACTATCCATTTTATAAGCTTCATTTATATGCCTCCAAAATTTTTCTGAAGTCACCGCGTCACCAACATTGAATGGCAGGGCCATGTTGCGCAAAGACCTCCATTCCCTGTCTAATTCTGTTAATTCTGTTTCTGGGCATAGTTCTAAAAAAAACAAAGCAGCAGTGTACATCGAACCGAAACATTTTTTTTCCACTGAGCGCGCTCTTCGTACGTCAACTAAAATTGCCGCTCGCGGTTAATTGAAGCATTTGGAAATTGTTATTATTATGAGAGGGACAATTTAAACTGGAGTAAAAACGATGTCAATCAATACGATAAACGAGATCAAAAAATACCTATTTGGAACTACGGACGGACTATGCTGGAGAAAATAATGTTTGAATCAAATCATTGCTTCCGCAGGTAGCTGGATTTTAATATATTATCAGATTTCTCGGTTGGAATTCAATATTAAAGATATATCACGATAAAATGCAATACAAATGCTCCTTTATGCAACCTTCAAAAGCTTATTAGACATATTTAGGTAGGTACAATCGAAAAATATATCAATAGATTGAATTAAAATAAAGGTTTGTATGCTTAGTAAAAGGTGGACGCAAAAGACGAGCGCACGCATTCTTAACCTTTGGTATGCTTAGGAGCAGATCTGCTACATATATATTCAACTTAAACATGAAGATGTCATAGCTAAATAAATGTAAAGGTTAAGGCATTTGCACTCGAGTACTTTTTACCAAACGAGCTGTTAGTAGGTACCTATACTACTGAATTTAACTAGAATAAAACAATCCATTGTTTTATTTAGGTAAATATTAAAACCTAGGTACCTGCATAGTAACCCCTGAGCCATCACTGGCAGCGGTAGTCCTGGTAGGGTATCACTGTAACTATTCTTGTCACAATTGCAGGGCTTATTAAATATGAAATGTCTGGACTATTTACATATATTTATTTTGATATGGTTTTATTCTGTTTTAGCAAACTTAGAAGACAAATAGGGAGCAAAGAGAACATGAGCACCACGGTAGCAAGCTGTTTTTAACATCAGTTCAGAAACTGAAGGAGCCCAAAGAAAATAATTATGCCACTTGTTAATTGTAAATTAGTGTATTTCTCTTGAACAATGTCACATTCACATACCAGTGTAATTTTGAAATGGTTTTACAATATACTTATATAAATATACAGATTAAAAATAAATAAAAACACAACTGCAGATATTTTGGTGTACATTTAATTTCAAGGCAATTAAGATACGGGTCACTTTAGCTTACTTACACTTAATTCAGGCCATTCATTGATAAAATATCATTAAGTTACCAATGTTACTGGTCCACTCCAACCAAGCATCAGAATACTTTGTACCTAGTCACTTATTGCATCTTAAGCATAAAACAGATCTGTTAGAAAATTTGTAATTTCAAGTTTAAAGTTTCCATTCCAAGTTTCAAAATTTATTCTTATAGTAGTAGTTACACATAAAACTTAGTCTAAAGCAATTTGCCTAATTTATAGTACAGAGATATTCCAATATCTCTGAGACCACTCTTACATGCTAGCTTGGTAAGGTTTTGCTCACACGACTGTTTTTATACAGGCTAAAAATATTAGATATTTACATGTATCGGCTAGATCATATTTTATATGTAGATATTTAAAAAAATCATTTAGATATCAGGAGAATGCTGTTAAGAAATTTTATTAACTTTCACATTAGTCTATTCAAGACTTGTCAGGAACTGATACAATTTCAGGTACTCAAAATATTAATAAAAGATACCTTGACAATGGAAACTTACCAACTTCCACTCATGTGAGTAATATGGAGTTATATTGTTTCTGGATAAAAGGTATGATTTAAATATTAAAATATTTTTCTAAAATTATGCACACTGAATAAATTATTTTAATTTATGAAACAAACAGGTAAAGCGACTTAAAACTTCTCTTAAATAGGTAGAATACTGACTTCAGAAAGTATAAACTAGGATTTTCCATAGGTATACATGTGCAATAGCTGAGTGCATGAAACAAATCAGCCTAAATAATATATTTTCGTGATGATTAACAAACGGACAACTTGTACAATAATAATCTAAACTATTGTCCCAATTTTTTTAGTTTTTTTAATTAACAAGTTTATTTTTCGTCTTGTTTGCGTTGTACACGTATGTACGTAAACCGCCGTAGGTAAGTTTTGTATGAAGAGAAACTTTTACGAACGCCTTATATTGGGCGAGTTTTAATCCTGCAACAAACATATGTAAGTATTAGGTAGATGTTGCGAAAGAAAGTAGGTATAATCAAGGTTCTTAAACGTCTTAAGATTGTTTAAAAAAGTTACCTTTGAAAATATTTGAGGACTTCGTCTGTTGATATTGGGAACAATCGAATCAGTTGCGGTTTTGTGAGGGCACAATTCGTGGTCTTATTGGATATATTTAGGCATACGTTTTATCTTTATTTAAGCCTTTTAACCCTGAAACAGAAAAAACTGCACATTATTTTAAAAATTCTCCGGGATCTTCCAGTAATTAACATAACCCTAAAAATTTTCTAATGGTTAAGATCAACGAGCATGATTTTACTTACATTGTAGGCATCTTAACTTTGCTTATGGTCATGCACAATATTATTTAATATATTGATATTTATTTTAATGCTGGGAGCAGAAATTTCTCTTGAATTAGCACCGATTCGGAATGTAAACAAACAAGATGGACGATCCACATTCCACAGATAAAACACAGATTACACGCGATTTTGGAATTATTCGAACACAGTGTTGCTAGCCCGCGATTTTTCAAATTTGCCGCGTTTTTCTACTGACAAGATTTGCTTGACCAACTATACTATGAAATTAATATGAGTGCAAATATGTTAATATCATTTATTTAATAAATCAGCCTCTTCGTTTGCAACTTAATAACATACAGTACGTATGTTTTACTATATTTATTTAATAACAGCTTCCGAGACGTTACAAAAAATACTTTACATGAAATTGGTAGTTGCATGCAGCACTTATCCTACATCACATTTCGAGCATTCCAATCTCAACCGAGCCTGACAGTTCTCGTACGCACATCTTCGTCGCTTCTGAGAAGGAATGAGAAGGTGGTTTTGACCATCGTACCTTATGGTGTCATTGACACGGCTGTCAGTTCGGGAATATTTAGGTGTTGGCGGACGTCCCCCAGTAAGAGGTAGGTTTCGATATCTAGTTAGATACGTTTGTGTTATTTGCCGACGAAAGTCCAATTGACCAGCTGCATTTCCTGCTATTCTTGATAACACCCAAGCATTACAAATAGAGGCATCTCAAAAGTAGGTAAATATAGACCGCCACCACTTTTTACCTCTGATCCGAACGTAATATGTGTTGATATTTTGATCCATCAGATCTGTGCCACCCATGTGTCGATTGTACTCTGTAAATATTGCTGGGCGTGATACGTTGATCTTCTTCTTGTCTGCTGCACTGTATCTGTCTACGTTAGATACAGGAGCTACGTCATGGACAGTAGACATCGCAGTCACGACCGAGTTATCCGTCCAACGAACAACAATAATGTCATCTTCAGAGCACTTTGCAAAGTCGTAGAAACCGCGATCCTTTTTCTGCATTTGTTTTTCGTCGGTTATAGGTATATCTTTTGGAAGACGGTTTTCACGCACAGTTTCAGTTCCATTATAGCCCCGACTTTTTAAATGCTGCAGTAGTTGAAATCCTGTAAACAGGTTATCAAAATAAAAACTCGTCGGCAGTGACTGAACATTTTCAGGCATTCCATCGATCATCTTTACTAGAGGAGCTGCAGCTTTGCCGTAGAGTTGGTCGTACTCAGGATTCTCATTCACACTTTTTCCTTGATACATTTCGAAGTCTACTAAGTAACCGCTCGGTTTATTCAAGCACCAAACCTTGAAGCCAAACCTCATTGGTTTACCGCGAATGTACTGTTTGCAACCATGCCTTACAAAATACTCCACCATTGGGGTATAAAATTGTGTAAACTTACCTGGAAACAGAACTCCTGAGTGAGCAATACTAGGGACGGTATTCTGTTCCATAATATTTTGCGGGTTCATGAAATTTAGACTTAAATATTTTTTTGTCTTCGAAGTTAAATCGTTGGCGTATTTGTTTAACGCTTTCAACGTAGAACAGGATGCATTTTTCTTTGAATTGTTTATGTTCTAACTCAGTCATCCGTCATCCTCCCCACAAAATCTTCTTTCATTAATACTCGTAATGAAGTAGTATTACCACCCAGGTATACTTGATCAAGAGGTAGATGCTTTTCTCTTAGTTCGAAATCCACATTTAATATTTTTGTCTCTAAATCCAAGCTCTTGTTTTTCTCATCTTTAGTCAGTTGTAGCAAATTTGGTGTAATGAAGCAGTCCAAGATAGTTTTGTATATCATAAAAATCCGTTCATATAACAAATAAAGTTTAGGACTTTCTGCTTGCATTTCTTTGTTAATATCATGGAAATAGGGCAACACATAATCCAAGAAATTGAGATATAACTCTGTTGATGGATTCATACATTTTTCAAGGATTTTCTGAGCTGCAAGTAGCCTATCATTCAAAACTATACTTTGAAAATATAACTTTAAAGCTGCAAGCTGTTCCAATAGCCTTTTTACAACTGGAAGTAGAGACAGCCATCTTGTCTGTGCGGGGTGTAACAGTCTATGAGGTTTCACATCGACAAAGCACTGGAATTCTTTATAATCACCCTGACATGTAGATTATATATATAATTGTACAAATCCCTTGCAAAGTGCTCTACACCCCTAGGAAGAGTTTTACAAGCATATGAAGCACACAGGTATGATGATATTGATCTCCAAAAAAAAAATCCACCAGCGGGTAAGTTTTGCATTCTTTCAACCTTTAGGTAAGGTTTCGTGTAAATCGAAATTCGTGTCGGGCATTGTTGATTCGTGTTAGTGTCCCAAACTTTAAATCAAGGCGATCTCCGCCCTACAGTATTAATTGGGATTCAGCCGTAATCAGGTGACTTCTCCTAACGAGTATACAATAATTTCAGGGTTTATGGCGGGGCGCTAACTACCTGGCCAACTCGCGCGGTCGCCGAGCACCTGCCTCATGCACCGGTAACCCCAGATAATACCAGCGGTAGTGAGCTGTCGCTGACCGTTTCGTAACCATCCGTCCAGGCCTACACAGAACGTGGCGGCTGTGGTACAATTCCCGACGTTTGGAGGTTAGACCCATGGACCCAGGACTACGCTAGGGATAAGCGAATGCGATCGCTCACGCGGTCTCTTCCCGACGCTACCACTGTTCACACGAATCAATAAATGAATTAAAAGATCGTTGTTTGTCCTTTGGCCGCGCCGCTCACCAATCAAGTCGCAAAGTAATAGGTGACACCGCATAATATCTAACCTACAATTTTATATTTCAATTGAATTATTGTGTTTCATTTCAGATTCTGGCTAATACAAAGTTGCCATTATTTGGCAGGAAAATGCTCGAGCCAAAGCTACAAAAACTTACGGCATTATCAAGCAAAATAATTATGGAGGCTGACCGTAAATCAATGAGAGAGGACTTAAAAATGGGCCATCTCACGTTTTTGGCAGCCACCAAGAGTGCAAAGCATATTACTGTGGATTCTGCTAGAACAGTGATTAAAAGGATACGGACTCTCTACAAGACCTCAAAACTAAGGCACCTGTCAGTCACAGTCAAAATGTCATAGACTTTCGAATTCTACAAATGTTGCAGATAATTTCATGAGTGTCATAAGCAAATTTGTTTGCGGGAAAAGGCTGAATTTGTACAAGGGTGGCTCTTATCAACATAGAGTATATATTGCTGGTAAGGACAAACCACCACTTATGTACTTTAGCACATTCTACTCCACATTTAGGTACTTTTCTTTTAAGTGGGCTTAAAAAATTCCATCCTGTATAAGTATTGATTGGTAGGACTGTCATGATAATCTCTGTTACGCTACTTCGGCCGCAGTAGACTATCGTTAGTCATAATAAAAAAAAAACCAACAAAGTACGAGTCGAACTCGCCCACCGAGAGTTCCGTACAAAGATTTTTTCCTACACTAGTATACCTACCTATTTATTATAGGACTCCCACACAATACTGGGCAAAAATGGCACAATATTGCTTGAAAGAACCATATAAAATGTAGCGCTGGACAAACTTTCAAAAAATATATTGACCATCAAGAGAAGTCAAACGAAAGGCCCTAACAATTTTTTTATCTAAAATTTCTAAACACTTTTGCTGTGTTGAAATTATGGCCTAGTGCCTCCTCAGGCACCACCTTCAGAGGAATTTGAACAGAAAACCTCCCACTAGGCAGTCGAGAAATGGTTTCTACATAATGCTGCTCCTCCGGAGAATAGGTTTTTCAGAAGGTAACTCATCAATCAACCAAAACCTTTTAAGTTAGTCACGAATTTCCTGACTAAAGTTGCAAACAACGTTTGATGTTGTATGACAATTGGGCGTAGACCCCTGTAATGTGGCAAGTGTCCACTTTCCGTGTTTAGCAGTAACAGTTTGGTTTACTGCAACATAATATAATATAATAAATTTCTTTATTTAGATAACTAGGATCCATTGGGGTTAGGTACATAGTGACTTAAAATCTATTGTTAATATTTAAAAATAAATTAATTAATTAAATTGAAATTCACATATTATAAATAAATTAACTTAAAATTCACAAGAAAATAACTAAATTAAATTAAAATTCAAAATTAAAATTCACCATAATGCGTATTGCTTGCTATGCACTAACTTACACGTGTATAAAATAGGTTGTATACCCAATAAATGATTCATTACTATACCGGATACCTTGCCCTTTTACTACTCTCTCCATCTGCCCTCACCCTCTGAAGCATGCCCAACATGTTTCATGGCGACCCTGCAATAACGATCCAGTGAAGAATCTTCAAGAGCCAAGCAAGAAGAAAGAAGAAACCAACTCTTAGAAAAATTGTGAAGACAGCGTGACAACTAACATGGACATAATCATAGGAGTAAGGATCCGTCTGGGGGGGGGGGGGGGGGGGCATTACAGCAATCAGCATCCTCGCGATAACCGTGAAGGGAGACCGACGCACGGTCCACAGAACTCTGACGGTAACCACCGTCTCGCAGCCAGACGAACTACCAGACAAACAAACAGCCAAAGAGCCAGCAACGCAGCCAGCAAACAAACCCCGAGTCTAGGCAGCCGTCAGCCACACGACCGGAAGGAGTAGTCCTCCCGCGAAGGCGACCAACGCAGCAGCGCCGACCACGAGGACGTGGACACACGCCAACGCCGCCCACGTATCCGCCCTACGAGCCGCTACGTCAGCCACACGTCGCCTCACAACCTCGGACTTACACGCGAGGACGTGGACGAGGAAGAATCAGACACGAGCAAACGACGGAATTATAAGCTAAGGTACCATCGGGCATTTAAAGTAGTATGTGTTTTAAAGTGGCATTTTTTTTCTTCTCTATTAATTAATCATTCGGAAATATTTCATATTAAGTTCGTCGCCTCATATACAAACAATTACAGTCATAAAACAAATGTAAAATCTTAGTGTCGAATTGTGTCCTCAATCAAAACAATGTTGCAATGTCCAACAGTCGCGCCAACTTTGTGCACGCGTCAGCAACCTTATCGAGGTCACGAGCCTTATGCCGCGATCTAACGCTAGTTAATTATCAATGAATGAAATTTGATACCGCCGTTTACTCGTTATAATAATTTCTTACAGTAATGATTATATTTCAACTACGTATTAGATTGATCACCCGATTCGTAGTGAAAGTTAGATTATTACTCCATTTTTTTTTTCATTAAGTTTCAAATAGATTTGTACTAAGGTACAGTAATTAAAAAAAAAATATTTTGCCTATCTGATTGTAGACAATGCTGTAACTTTTGGCATAAAAAAATGCAATGAAATGGACATCAACATCGACGAAGAAGACGAAGAGGAACGAGGAAGAAGAAAGGTAAAAATAACGATGCCGGGTGAATCAGCTTATGATGTTGGATTATCAATTCAAGAAGAAATACGTCGGATGTATGAATGTATAGACCGATTTATACAAGAATTGTCGACACGATTGTCGAGGGTTCCGTAGTCAACTAGGAACCCTTATAGTTTCGCCATGTCCGTCTGTCTGTCTGTCTGTCCGAGGCTTTGCGAAGTGGTCGTTAGTGCTAGAAAGCTGAAATTTGGCATAGATATGTAAATCAATAAAGCCGACAAAGTCGTACAATAAAATCTAAAAAATTAAATTTTTTTGGGGTACCTCCCCTACACGTAAAGTGGGGGTGAATTTGTTTTTTGCTACAACCCTACAGTGTCGTTGGAAATGTCTTTCAAAACTAATAGGGGTCTTAAATAATGTCTCCCCCCCCCCCCTTCAACTTTTGAACCATAGGTCCAAAAAATATGAATTAAATTGTGGAAGTAGAGCTTAAGAAAGACATTAAATGAAAACTATAGCGGACATGATCAGTTTAGCTGTTTTTGAGTTATCGCAAAAAGTTTCCCCTTCATAGTAAAAAGACGTACATCCACAGTTCATCCCTTGGTTAACAATCTACTATACTTTAAGCTCCAGTTTAGCTTATTGTGACGGAAGAGTAACTACGGAACCCTACTCTGAGCATGGCCAGACATGCTCTTGGCCGGTTTATTTTTTATATTTAGATATTCTAAAACATTGATGGTCAAATGGTAAAGAATGTATGTTCAATATGTTCGTTGTATAAAAGCTACAAACTATAGTAATGGTTGTATCAGAAAACGAATTTTAATTAACAGTAAGAATTACGAGCGAAAGAGCGAATCACTGTACCACTACAAGTAGTTGCTATTATGCTGTTACAGGACTCAAACCTACGTCAGTTTTTGTTACAAGTCTACCAACCTACACTTGTAATTTACAATAAGGAGTGGTTCAGTAAAAAAGTGGCAGTGAATTATCTAGTATATTTTTTTTTTTACTAATTATGAAGCAGTTTATTTTTTTCAGTAATCTGTAGATAAAATACTATATAATAACAATAAAATCATATTGAGAAATATCAGATTGTTTAAGTTTTCTCATTTTTATTGCAATGTACTTCGTAACTTTTTGTACAACACAATTTGACAATCTTTACTTGCCGTTTTCCACAATGCTACGCTTGAATTTAAATTTTCACAATTAGTTGTATGCTTTTAGGAATACCATCTTACGAGCAAATTATACCAATAAACTAGAGTTCATCTTCGGTAGGTAGTCAGGAAGTGTCTCCAATCTAACCTCTCACAGAGGTGTTTCTATGGGAGACAAATTTCTGTAAAAATCGCTAATACACAAAAATGGAAATTCCATGCAACTACCTCAAAGTGAAGTCAAATCAAATAAGTGCAACATCGAACATAAGACTATTTAATAATGTACTCGTATTAAGTAGCTTATTATTATCAAACTTAAAGAAAAAACTATGTTTATGAGAAACACCTCATAAATTCTCTCAGAAGACGCTGCTCAAAAAGTCTTAGTAGACATGTAATAAAAGGCGAAATACGATTGTATTTAACTGTATAGAATAGTATGTACGGATTACTACAAAAATGCGCTACTTATAAGTTATCACTAAATAAAATGAAAAATCCGCATAATGTGCTGCTATTTTTTTTCTGAACCACTACTTATTGTTATAAAACGCTTGTTCGATTATGAGTTTAAAACTATTAAACTCCCATGTTTTCGTCTATGGTTGAGCTACAGGCACTTGTACCTGTAACCTGTAAAATTCCAACACAGTACTTTTATAAAACGCAAATTGTTAAAAACGGAGCAAGTACTCGTATTGCCAGTAAACATGTAACTTATAATTTTATAACACGGTAGTATAATTCAAGAAAAATTGGTAAGGTCTTACTTTCTCCACCCTTACAAAGTCGTCCCGTTGCGATGGCTTAAGGACATGGAAAATGGTTCTGGATGTTTTCAACAAATAAAGACATAATTGCTAGTGACGTTCTTACACAGCATTATGTTGGCAGGACTTCAATTGCACAACCCAAAGCTCAAAGTAAACTGTAATTGCAATTTCCAAGTCACCGAATGTATATGGACCAAAGTAGTGAGTTTTCGTGACGGCTTTAAACCCTATTAAACTATTTATTGTTTCAGATATGGGAATACTATCGATTTTCATGTTTACAATGAGATTGCGGTCTGAAGACGCCGATTGTGACAGTCGCATTCAAGAATATGACAACCATATTGTTCATGTTTTAAATATAAGTATTTTCAAACTTTCACGCCATCAGTACATTCCCGATGCTTTCCGATGATGCAAGATCAACACGCAACCAGTGCGCAAGCAAGACAACTCACACCGAAGTTTAGTCTTCTCGGTGACTCCATTTTAAAATCTCAACGTACCTCCAAACGTATTCTAATGGAATGTCCAAAATTGAGATACTTAGTGTTCCATAGTGTTTATTCCCGCCGGCCGGCATACGAAACTCTCTAAAACCGTGTGAGAAACGTGAAAGGAGACCCTGCAGTTCACCTTGACCGGGTGGACTCCAAGATTCCAACTTCCATCATCAGCTCTCTCAGGTTAGTGGCTGCAGTGTATACCATTTTCGGTTTAAGCATCAAATCGAACGTGTATGTCGCGCAGTTAAATTTTTTGGTTAATTTTCAAATTACCCAATTGTAGCAAATCAAGCAATAAATCTCGAAAAAGCTACACTCTAAATCTTCCGAAGTAATAGCAACTAAACGAATATGAAAGCGTGAAAATCTCTCAATGCAAAGTTGAAATCAGCAGAACTATCAACCACTGTGGAATGTTTTCACATAGCTCCCTTGTGTCAAGTGGTCTTTTATGATACATAGAAAAATTTGGCGCATTAAACTTGAAGGGTGTCAGTATGGCTGATCTAACGCCGAATCAGATTAACAGGCGCGTGATTCCATCCGGTGGTACCATCAAGTCTGATGGTAGTTGTAGTGGCTCCCACTGTGAAGATCCCTACGGATCTTAGGATGGCGTAACTGTCACTGGGAACCGCGTTAATAACTCTAAATTCGAACGTGGCAAAAGTTAAGGTGGAAGAAGAAAAAATATTTTTGCCTTCAGGATACTCGTGCAAGCTTTCCAAAGGAGAATGCATCGACCCTGTCGGAGGTTATATATTCTGGGATCCACAGCCGAAAGAGAAATGTGATTCTCATAGCTACTCTCCGTTATATAAGGGATCAGCTACTAAACTAGTTTCGAACGAAGAACCAGTTTCTCGCTCACCGCAATTGGATTAGAGTCCTTGTGTGATGAAACACTTCTGAAAACAGAATCACCTAAGCTATTCATCGTATCGTCAAGGAGATAATTTAAAATAACTATTGCGAGATTATTTTTTTAAATTAAGGAACCGTAAACTTTCACCTGTTAATTTTTATCTACAATTATGTATATCTAGCATAATTTCAAATGTACCTGTGTGACCAGTAAAATATTTTTTACCAATATAGAAACTGAACTGAACTGAACGTAGACAGTAACAATTTGGGTCACCTAGGAAAAATTATAACTGGAAAAATAAACGTAGCTAACATGGATATTTTCCAGTATGTCAACGCGAAATTCGTCTATGTCGAAAAGCATATACGCTCACAAGTAACTTCTCTCTATTCAGACGTTATGAGGCACTACTGCAAACTGGAGAAGGAAATTCTAGATAAACACTTTGGCAATCGTTTCGACCCAGCCTCACGAATTTGCGTTCAGATATATAGAAGGTCCGGGTTAAATGGTAGTTTTGGCTGGGGAAGTGGTACACATTGTGCAGTGAGTGCCAGTTGAAGTGACATACAGACATGTTTATAAATGCTACAATCGACTACCGATTGACAAAGAGAATCCCAGTATGTTTCTGATGCCGCGGACCCACATCCTCACTAAGAACGCCAACAAAATTTCGTGCAACCTGCCGCTATGCGCTAATTATCCGTTGGCCGTTGATCTTCAGCGGAAATATTCGGGAATTCAAGATTTATTGAGAAAAGAGTTTGCGTAAAATTCAAGACTGAAGCTGAGTCATTTGATCGAACCACGTTACATATTTTCATTACACGTCAGTAACACTTCTGAAAACAGAATCACCTAAGCTGTTCATCGTAGACAGTAACAATATGGGCCACCTAGGAAAAACTATAACTGGAAAAATAAACGTTGAGAACATGAATATTTTCCAGTATGTCAACGCGAAATTCGTCTATGTCGAAAAGCATATACGCTCGCAAGTAACGTCTCTCTATTCAGACGTTATGAGGCACTACTGCAAACTGGAGAAGGAAATTCTGGAAAAAGACTTTGGCAATCGCTTCGACCAAGCCAGACGAATTTGCGTTCAGATATATGGAAGGTCCGGGTTAAATGGCAGTTTTGGCTGGGGAGGTGGTACACATTGTGCAGTGTGTGCCAGTTGAAGTGACATACAGACATGTTTATAAATGCTACAATCGACTACCGATTGACAAAGGGAATCCCAGTATGTGTATGTTTCTGATGCCTCGGACCCACATGCTCACTAAGAACGCCAACGAAATTTCGTGCAACAAACAAGCTCCACCACAATCACAACAGTATGTTCTTTGTGGCCTGCCGCGAATTACGTCGTATGAGAGTTATAAGACCGCATAACTCTAACGATAAGCGCTAATTATCCGTTGGCCGTTGATGATTCATAGACAAGTATTGGAAAATTCGAAGGCTTTGCTTAGAACTACGTCCAGAGAGTAGAGAACCATAGATGGCAGGTTACTACCTCATCTAAAGTTTTCAAATAGAAAAGCTTATATTTAAAATACCTAGTGGTCTGAAATTCACTAAAAGACAATCGACGCTGTACTGTATTTATCTTCAGCGGAAATATTCGGGAATTCAAGATTTATTGAGAAAAGAGTTTGCGTAAAATTCAAGACTGAAGCTGAGTCATTTGATCGAACCACGTTACATATTTTCATTGCACGTCAGTAACACTTCTGAAAACAGAATCACCTAAGCTGTTCATCGTAGACAGTAACAATATGGGCCACCTAGGAAAAACTATAACTGGAAAAATAAACGTTGAGAACATGAATATTTTCCAGTATGTCAACGCGAAATTCGTCTATGTCGAAAAGCATATACGCTCGCAAGTAACGTCTCTCTATTCAGACGTTATGAGGCACTACTGCAAACTGGAGAAGGAAATTCTGGAAAAACACTTTGGCAATCGCTTCGACCAAGCCAGACGAATTTGCGTTCAGATATATGGAAGGTCCGGGTTAAATGGCAGTTTTGGCTGGGGAGGTGGTACACATTGTGCAGTGTGTGCCAGTTGAAGTGACATACAGACATGTTTATAAATGCTACAATCGACTACCGATTGACAAAGGGAATCCCAGTATGTGTATGTTTCTGATGCCTCGGACCCACATGCTCACTAAGAACGCCAACGAAATTTCGTGCAACAAACAAGCTCCACCACAATCACAACAGTATGTTCTTTGTGGCCTGCCGCGAATTACGTCGTATGAGAGTTATAAGACCGCATAACTCTAACGATAAGCGCTAATTATCCGTTGGCCGTTGATGATTCATAGACAAGTATTGGAAAATTCGAAGGCTTTGCTTAGAACTACGTCCAGAGAGTAGAGAACCATAGATGGCAGGTTACTACCTCATCTAAAGTTTTCAAATAGAAAAGCTTATATTTAAAATACCTAGTGGTCTGAAATTCACTAAAAGACAATCGACGCTGTACTGTATTTATCTTCAGCGGAAATATTCGGGAATTCAAGATTTATTGAGAAAAGAGTTTGCGTAAAATTCAAGACTGAAGCTGAGTCATTTGATCGTACCACGTTACATATTTTCATTGCACGTCAGTAACACTTCTGAAAACAGAATCACCTAAGCTGTTCATCGTAGACAGTAACAATATGGGCCACCTAGGAAAAACTATAACTGGAAAAATAAACTTTGAAAACATGAATATTTTCCAGTATGTCAACGCGAAATTCGTCTATGTCGAAAAGCATATACGCTCGCAAGTAACGTCTCTCTATTCAGACGTTATGAGGCACTACTGCAAACTGGAGAAGGAAATTCTGGAAAAACACTTTGGCAATCGCTTCGACCAAGCCAGACGAATTTGCGTTCAGATATATGGAAGGTCCGGGTTAAATGGCAGTTTTGGCTGGGGAGGTGGTACACATTGTGCAGTGTGTGCCAGTTGAAGTGACATACAGACATGTTTATAAATGCTACAATCGACTACCGATTGACAAAGGGAATCCCAGTATGTGTATGTTTCTGATGCCTCGGACCCACATGCTCACTAAGAACGCCAACGAAATTTCGTGCAACAAACAAGCTCCACCACAATCACAACAGTATGTTCTTTGTGGCCTGCCGCGAATTACGTCGTATGAGAGTTATAAGACCGCATAACTCTAACGATAAGCGCTAATTATCCGTTGGCCGTTGATGATTCATAGACAAGTATTGGAAAATTCGAAGGCTTTGCTTAGAACTACGTCCAGAGAGTAGAGAACCATAGATGGCAGGTTACTACCTCATCTAAAGTTTTCAAATAGAAAAGCTTATATTTAAAATACCTAGTGGTCTGAAATTCACTAAAAGACAATCGACGCTGTACTGTATTTATCTTCAGCGGAAATATTCGGGAATTCAAGATTGATTAAGAAAAGAGTTTGCGTAAAATTCAAGACTGAAGCTGAGTCATTTGATCGAACCACGTTACATATTTTCATTGCACGTCGTTACACTTCTGAAAACACAATCTCCTAAGGTGTTCATCGTAGACAGTAACAATATGGGCCACCTAGGAAAAATTATAACTGGAAACATAAACGTTGAGAACATGGATATTTTCCAGTATGTCAACGCGAAATTCGTCTATGTCGAAAAGCATATACGCTCGCAAGTAACGTCTCTCTATCAGACGTTATGAGGCACTACTGCAAACTGGAGAAGGAAATTCTGGAAAAACACTTTGGCAATCGCTTCGACCCAGCAAGACGAATTTGCGTTCAGATATATGGAAGGTCCGGGTTAAATGGCAGTTTTGGCTGGGGAGGTGGTACACATTATGCAGTGTGTGCCAGTTGAAGTGACATACAGACATGTTTATAAATGCTACAATCGACTACCGATTGACAAAAGGAATCCCAGTATGTTTCTGATGCCGCGGACCCACATCCTCACTAAGAACGCCAACGAAATTTCGTGCAACCTGCCGCTGCTGGAGCACTACAAGCTGGAAGGAAGATATCGAGTGGATACTAATGAGCCGATGAAGTTGAAACCAAGCTCTGAAATGACGTGGACTTACGAAAATCAAGCGAACCTAATGGCAGTGGAATATACAGGAGGACTTGGACGCGATGCAAGAACGAATCATTAACCCCAAGGAGACAAAAGTTCAAACAGCGACACTATCTCAACAAATTTCCAGCGGCATGCAAGGATCAGTCGACGTTAAAAGTTTCTTAGTTGGCTACGTACAGAACCAACTGTTCCCAGATATATGGTCATTAATTTGGGGCCCGTTTTCATGGTTCGGGTTGGTATTGGTGGTGTGTTGGTGGTGTTGCTGCTGGTTTAGCGGAGTTTTCGTTTTCAAAATTATTCACTTTATTCTAGACATCATTGCTAATCCTTACATTTTGTATTCAAAATATGGCTGGTCCATTCGTATATTTCGCGCCTTTTGGATATCTCTAACTAAGTTGTCTCTCTATCGACCTAAAAAGGAAGATCAAACGAAACGTGATACAATCGAACTTGTTAAGACACAAAAATCTGGAAAATGAGCAACAGATCTCAGGGTAGATTCATTGAAGGTTATGAATAAATATGAATTATACTTTAGTTTTTTGTCTTCATTTTTGTTCGTTCTAATAAAAACACGGACTTACAATCGAGTATATTTACATTTAAATTGTAACAAAGAGATAGAGCTCAACATATCAGCGAAGTCTAAAGCTACATATTAGATTGTTTGACTTTGTGAACAAGCTCCCAATATTTCTGCTTCAACTCTTAGAAATTAGTCCTTTACAACTTTGGAATTTCGTCAGTCGATTTGCACTTTGAGTTCGAGAATATGAAGCATGCTGCTGATCTCAACCGTAGATCACATTTCCTGCTTTTGATAAACTGCAGCAGTTGCTTGAAGCGGAGCACTGAAATTATATAAAATATTCACAAATTAACATTATTTCTAATAAAAAACAAGTTTACTGACTGATTTTCCAAGAGGTATGCAGTCACTTCCTATGATAGTTGGAACAAACCGTATTATAGGAAACGACAAAATAAAAACCCCACAACAATTAATGTGATTATATAATCTTCATGACACAGGATAATTAGTTCATTACAATGAAAATAGTTACAAAATGGGAACAAAAAGCAATAGTGATATCAATTGTTGGATATATTTCCTGTTTGCGCACATTATAATTACTTTAATTAAGTACCCACTACTTTCCGCAGAATAATTTGACAGGAAAAAAGCAGCAAATTTGTATTCAGGCAGGTCGAAGACATTTTGGAACATGTCTAAGGTATACAAAGCTACATAGGTCCAGAAGACAATTTGCACTACAGTGCCACTCAGACAACAAAATTCTCCTCATCTTTCCACTAGATTCAACCTCTAGTGGCCAGTAAGAATACCATACAAGTCGGAGCACAAAAATATTTCATGTTGTATAATCAGCTCTAAAGCCAAAAACCATTTAAAAACTTCATTTGAGCTTTGGACCTAACTAGCAGCATTGTTAAAGTGAGGTGCAGTAAAAAGAATATTTTATTTGCTTGGAACAAGACAACCACTGGCAATTCCACAGTGTTCTTATCCCGGTGTTTACCTTACCCCATCTACCCATTTATTGCATGAAATTCATTCTAGGCATGTGTCTTATCTATAAAATTCTGAAATTTTGCTATAACCAACAAAAGGATGGACTTATAAGGTGCTAAATGAGATAATGCATCAACTCAAATTTTTTTGAAATGAAAAGGCAAAACAGTGACATATTCGACAATATTTCACAATTTGTAAGCTTTGAACACTGAACATTATCCTATCAATAGATTTATAAGATATAGCAGGAATACTCATATTGCATGATTTAAAAATATCAACACATTTATTTCCAACAAACAACAACTCATGTTTTAACCCGTGACTCGCCCATCAACATGAATGCAATTACCCCAGCCCTGTTCCTATACAATTACACCAGCCTTGTTACCATACAATTACACCAGCCTTGTTCCTATAGAATTATACCAGCCCTGTTCCTATATGATTCCCAGCAACGACTCACCAACAGTCACTTTTCACAAACATTACAGAAATTTTACAACAAAGACACTACAAACCATTGTTGTAAAAAGCACTCACGTCTAAAATAACAGACATAGACACTAAGATGGCAGCTACCGAGCAACGACAGACGGCTTCCTCAGCACTCTCGCCCACGATGAGTCACGATATGATAAGAAGAAAATATTACATCACCCGATGCCAACACGAATGCGGCGAAGTAAAAATATATCAACTTCAAACTGCATTGGATGAAAACAACATTTAGAAAACTAGCATTAGTACGAAATCTTTTTCTGTATTCAAAGCAAAAATGTATGGTTCAGAAACAAAGTTCACTAAAGATCACGACCGACACAAACAAGTATTATATAAAAAATTATGCGCAAATTAATAAAATTATTAATGGAAAACCACCCAGAATCAAAACCCAAAGCGAAATGACTGTCTCTAGAGTAGCTAGTGAAGCTAGACTGAACTGACCTGTCTTAAATATGGTTATGTTATGGTCCAGCGGCCAGCAAGGAGCTTGTCGACATCACTGACAGTGACATTTTTTTTTTTTTTGGATTTTATGGCCTGGTTACAAGACCTTTAAGCCAAGTCTTTAAGTGTATTACACAGCACTACGATTTTGATAAGCCATATTAAAGTTTTAACACTGTATTTTTAATGTACTTGTAAATTGGATAATATGCATCAATGTCTTTTAGTAGATTACTAAGCGGCGGCGGGCGGGAAGAAAAATCACTGTTGTTTTTATATAATATATACTTCACTCAGTTCACTGGCAAGCACTAATCTGTCAATAAGGAACTTCTGACATTTAAATAATAGGTGGTTAACGGCGTAAAAACGTAGTGATTATATGCTCTTTGGTTAACGGTTCCTTCTTCAGCTTCACAGAAAGTACACAAGTTATTTTGTATCAATCCCAGTCTGGCAAGGTGTGATGGTGCAGCATTGTGTCCGTAGCGCAACCGGTTTATCGTGGTAATAAAATCCCGACTGGCTTTTTTCAGGTTATTATACCATGGCTTTCTTGGCAGGCTTTCTTGTATGCTTCCGTACCTACCATTTTCCTTTTCCTAAGTCTTGATCCTTGTTCCACATTTGTTCCCATAACATTCTTGTAGATAGATTTATACAGGATAAGTAATCAGACATAGGAACATACATAGATTCACTAACATCAAGTGTGTTTATACCTTCAAAAGCTACTTTGTCTACTACTTCATTACCAGTGATTCCTTTGTGAGATGGAACCCACATAAATGAAACGTCAAGTTCTTTAAGGTGATATTTAAATAATAGTTCTTTTATAGCATATAAAATAAAATTTGTTTTAAAATGAATTTTAAGAAGTTTTAAGCCCTGAAGCACACTTAACGAATCACTTACAATTAGAAAATATTTACAATTATTTACATTGCCAATTTGCAGTAGGGCCTGATAAACTGCATAAGCCTCAGCAGTAAATATAGTACGTACATTCTGCAGAAGAAAGCTCTGAGAAAATTTAGATTGTGGATCATAAATTGCACTACATACATAATCCACACCTTTGCTACCATCAGTATAAATAGTGTAATAATTATTATCAGAAAGGAATTGTAACATGTCTACATTACTAGTAACCGAATCAATTATTTTAAATGGTTGCATAATGCTTTTGTAATGGGAGGAATAACATGGCCAAGGATGCCGCTTACTAATTTTACTATATTTATTTTCAATTTCCAGAAAAATTTGAAACAACATTGGAGAGTTGCCAAGAAGGAGACCCTCTCCAGTTGCCAGAGGACCGAACACATTGACTCGGTGAGGTAAAATCTTGTTTATAATTTTATTGTTATTAGAATATAATATCTTGAGACAATATCTTTCAGCAAGAATAAGGCGTCTTAAAATAAGCGGCATAATATGTGTCTCAACTTCCATGGCCCTTATGGGAGTTGAGCACATTGCTCCGGATATAATTCTCAGAGCCCTGTTCTGCAGAATATCTAATTTGATTGCATGTGGGCTATTTATATATGCCATAGCGCTGTAATCAAAATGGCTCCTAACTATAGCTTTATATAAAACAGTTAGGATCTTGGGATCAGCACCCCAAGAGACACCGGCTAGACATCTTAATACATTTATACCTTTAAGACTGTTTTTAGAAATATATTTCACATGTTCTTCAAAAGTCAGCTTTTGATCAATGATGACACCCAAAAATTTTTTGGATCTTACTCTTTCAATGGGCTCTCCACAGTACATAATATTGCAGGTTGGATCATCATCACCAAAGATCATTAAACTGCTTTTTGCAGCATTAATCTTTAAATTTAATCTATTGTTATAATACATACCTAATTGATCTAAGGCTTTATTTATGTTATTTATGGCAATCTGCAAATTATGGTTACTACTGTACAAAACAATATCATCTGCGAATTGGAGAATACTTACATTGCTAGTATCTACATATTTACAAATTTCACATGTGTACAAATTGTACAGTAGTGGTGAAAGTGTGGCACCTTGCATAGTGCCCTTTGAAGTTGATTGAGGCCCATGCAAAATATTATTGTGTTTAACAAATAAGGTTCTATTTGTTAAGAAATTATATATCCACTGACATATTGACTAGGATAGCTGGGTCAACATTATCGAATGCTCCTTGCACATCAAGGAAAACACAAACAGTGTGTGACTTTAAATTATTTGACATTTTCAGATCAGAGATGAGTGAAATAAAACTATCAGCGCAACTTCGCCCTCGATGAAAGCCATACTGCAAATATGGAATGATACCACTAGCCACTACAAACCAATCTAAACGGACTTTGATCATGTTTTCAAATAACTTACCAAGACAAGAGGACAAGGAAATTGGGCAATAGGAATTAGCCTGTTCTGGGGATTTATTTGGTTTCAGTATTGGAATGACACACTGTGATTTCCATGATTCAGTAATGATTAAATTAAGCCATAATATATTAAGAACATCAAGAAATAACTTCTGTTATTATTTCTGTTAAAGTAGTTAGGTAAGGTACTAGTATCTTTTAAATGACTATTTTCTGATAATTTGTCTAAAAATGGAGAAATGAATTCATCTTTGTATGATATAATATATAATATTGGACTTAACACCTTTATACATTTTAACCATATCCCAAATCTTACTTATAGGGGTAGTCCTGTTGAAAGAATGGCATAAGTCATTCCAGCCGATTTTCTTCTGTTCTGAAATAGTTCTCTTTTTCAATGCATCTAGCTTTTTATAATTTATGTAATTTTCTATGGTAGGATCACTTCTGTATAGTTTCAAAGCATTATAGGATGCAATAACACTTTCCTCACAGATCTTGTTCCACCAAGGTGTTGGAGGTCTACTAGCAAAATGAGCAGATTTAGTAAACTTTGGGATACTTTTATGCATAAGGGAGTCGAGACGAATGCAAAATTCTGAATAAGTGGAAAGCGGATCTTTAATATTTACTGATAAATCCTCAAACATGCTCTTAGAAAGTTCATTATATTTGCGCCACCGCCAATCAGTTTTTTGTACAAAAAAAATTCAACAGGAGAGTTAAATTGATACTTTTCAGTGATTAATGCTGTTACGGTTATAGTAGGGTAATGGTAACTTCCCATACAATCGTCATGTACAGTCAGCGTCAAACACTTTGTAGCAACCAAAGTAGCCAAATAGTTCGGTACACCATGTATTTAGTATGGTGTACCGAACTATTTGGCCACTTTGACTGCTACAAAGTATTTGACGCTGACTGTACAGACCATTCACAAAGAGGTGCCAAGGAATCACTAGTAAGACTGACGTCAATGGCTGAAGGGTTTGTTCTAGGACGGTTCACTGTAGTAAACCTACCATCATTTAAGATACACAATTCACATTCATCAATAACATCGTATAGATCTTTACCACGACCCTTTGTCGATAAGCATCCAAATGCAATATGATGAGCGTTAAAATCTCCGCCAATAAAGATAGGTTTAGGGAGGTCTCTGATAATATTGCGCAGCCTCTTTAATCTAATGTGTCCTGTAGAGGGAGGACAGTAGACGCATAGAACAGTTAAATTACCGCGTTCGGTAGATATAGAAACTGCTATAGTTTGTATGTCTTCATAAAAAATTGTATTTAAAGTATTATATTTCAGGTGCGGTGTAATTAATATTGCTACACCATTGTGAGGATTTTTAGACAATCTGTAGTGAAGATTATAACCAGGAATTTTAAAATTATGATGTTCTTTAAACCAAGTTTCATTGAGTAAACATACATCAATATTCATTTTTTGCAAAAAATGAATTAATAAAGGCTTTTTACCATTCGCACTTTGAATATTAAACTGCGCAATACGTAACTGAGATTCTCCAGAGGAACCTGAATCCATTATTAGGATAAATTTTTAATTAGCCTATCTTTTATGGATGCTGTATTGATCGGCACAGAATCAGGATTGTTGCCCAGCTCTATCAGTGTTTGTACCAGGGCCATTAGTACATCTTTATCACCGAGGATCTGGGCTTTAAGGTCCATAGGCTGGACCTGATTTATAACCTGTGAAGCAGGTTTGTTATTTACATTTTTATTTACAAATTGTACAGGTTTTTGGAATGGCTTATTTTGTTGTTTGGACAATGGCAAGGAGGGATATTCGCTTTCAGGAATTTTAGTTTGTGCAAGGCTTGCGTAAGTTATTTTGTTTTTCTTTTCTATTAGTTTTTTAATCTTAATTGGACATCTTTAGATATAGCCAGATGAGGACCACTGCAATTAATACAGGATATCTCATTTGGTGTGTTACATTCTTTGTAAAAGTGTTCACCTGAATAAATAGGGACCGTGCGCGTTGGATGGTCTGCCATCTTGTGTCCTGAATCGGAACCATAAACGTGTACCTACATTTACACGTCACGTGTTTTCTTGTGCATAGTAGGTTCTGCCATCTTGTAAGCTACATCGGAACAATAAACATCACATTTACGCCTCGCGCCAAAAATCTGACGGCTCCAGTGCTGCCTCCTATAGTTCATGCACGCTCCCTATAGAACATCTTTGCTTGCCATTGCATACTCGAGCAGACTGATTAAACTTAAAACATTTAAAACATTGCTGCAGAGGTGGGATATATTCAAATACTCTATATGAAAATAAATCATACTGCACATTATCTGGCAGTACATTCGATAAGAATGTAACACTAACTGTTTGTAGTGGAACGCGGTCTTCTCCTACTTTCCTGGTGAAGCGTCGTACAGATATAATTTCATAAACGGAACTCAGTTTCCTGTATAGATCTTTGTTCGAAATGTTTGCCGGAACAAACCTTAACATGCCAGTTTTTTCAATTTGCGTTGCGCTTATGTATGCCTTCATTTTATGTTGTTCTAGAAACGCAGAATTGTTAAGAAAGTTATTCGCTGTGTTGTGTTGTTTGAAGACTACTGCGATTTTATTCGCATTTACACGCTGAATAGATGTGACACCTTTTATACTAGTGGTAAATATATGGTTTAAATAAATTGGGCTTTTATATCCCAGTCTGTCCTTTAAGTCAGTGTGTTCCACAAACACTTTAAAATCAGTTGTAGTCGAGTTTTCCGGAAATAGTCTTTTGTAACCAGGCTTAAAGTACGGAATGTATTGTTCATTATTAGATCGCTCACCGCCGCCGCCATCGTCCTGGACTCCATCGCCGCCGGCTTTGGGGCGTTTGTGGGAGGTGGGCGGGTTATCCCCGCCCCCCTCGTTACCAGTCATCACTAACAACTAGTTGCAGTAACTATGTAGAAACTTAACACAAATATGAACAAATTAAACTAACTTTTACAATTATTTAACAATTTTAAAACTTGGAGTGAAAATTTTTAAAAGTTTCTTTTTTGAGTTCCCGCCAAAAAAAAACAACTGACAGTGACAGTGTTGCCAGGTGCGTCCAGGTGGATTATCGTACCAACCCTTAAGGGCCCTCCACACTCGTGCGCGAATCGAGGCGCGAAGCCGCGAACGCGAGTGTGGATGGCCCTCGCGTCGATTTCGCAGATTGTTCACGCCTTTGCGCCTTATTCCCCGTTTTTTGTCGGTATTTGGCCCACACTCGCTATCGCTTCGCGCCGCGATTCGCTCACGAGTCGGTTAATCTGTTAAACTGTCATAACCTTCTATGGCGGTTATTATTATATTGGGTGCGAACTTGATCAACCAAAATCAATTTGACAGTTCCCAGTTTGAATCAGTGCCTTGCCGCAAACTAAATCCGATCAGCTAACGCTTCGGCGCCATCTTGCAGCGAACCATACTGCGAAATCGCCGTGAAGTTGTGCGAGTGTGGAGTCTACGTCAACGTCGCGGTATGTTCGCTCCGCGAAGTCGCGCTGCGATTCACGCACATAGTCCGGAGGGGGCTTCACAAATTATCGTACACATATAAAAGGGACGCTATTGGATAATTTTCATTGAAAATGAGGTGAAATATGAAACATGTAAAAACACACACACTTACACACAAAGGCTTCAAGCGCACTCGTCATCTAATTTTTGCAATAGATTATGTTCAGCAGGTTTCGCCCTGGGACATAATTCAGTCATAAATAGAAGTAACGGCATTAGGTCACGTTATCTTTCCGACAGAGCTTTTTCTAGCTGTAAAACCGGCAGAGCAGTAACAAGTTTGATCTCAAACGGGAACCGGTTTTTGATTCCCTGAAATAATTGTATTAAATATTCTCGGCATTTTAACCTGAAACTAGTTATAAAGTCAGGTGTAGCTATAATGTCTGGATTGTTAAGGCCTTCCATAACTGCGACTCCTAAATACATGCTCTCCAGCCGTATAAATTTTGTGGAATCGTTTGATTCAATCTGGTCGAGATTTATGCCTGACATAGCTTGAATTCATATATGTGCACAGTATGTCGCGATATGAAGTTGCCATTTTATCATGTAGTGAGGTTACTACGACTACAGATGATTGAAAAAAGGCATTCATGTATGTTACCTTTGGTAGCACCCAAACTAAAAACTTATACTAAAGTTTCATGAATGGGTCTTGAAGAGCTTGAAATATTTGTTCGGTTGTTCGGTTGCCATCGTGCGCTCTGTCATCCAGACATCGGTGAAGTATAATCGGAGATGCCATTGTTCTAAAATTCTTTCGATAGCAGGGAGAAAGGAGAGCCAACGTGTAATAGCCGAGGCAAGCATCTGGTGTTCTTTTATTTGTGTAAACTCTTGGAATTGCTGCAAGCGAGCCTTTCTTTTAGCGCTGTGTTTAAAATGTGAACAAATATTGCGAGCCAAATCTTCACACATTCTTGGCAAAACCTTGCATGCGTCGCTGGAAGCCCGATGTAATGAGTGACATATACACCTCATGAGAATGACACCTGGGCATTCTTGTCTTAAACGACTGATGATAGAGTTATGCTCGCCAACGTTATTGTTTGCAGAATGGCAAGCAAAGTCGAGTATGTTCTCTACAGGAATGTTTTTTTCATTCAGGGAGTTTATTATCAACTCAAAAAGGCGCGAGCCAGTGTCACCTTCTTCAGCCGCACTCGCGTCTCCTTTTGGGAAAACGTCATGCAAATCAAGAAGCCTGGTGACAATACGGCCCGCTGTAGAATCGTAAAAGCGGGCCATAACACACGATGTTTTGGTGGACATGTCAGTGGATTCGTCAGTTAAAATAGAAAATTTCTCATTTTTTTAGTTTTTCCGCTATTCCCTTTTGATGTACCTGTCCTATCACGTTAGTTACAATTTGTGTGGATTTTGTCCTCTTCGTCTGTAATCCTTGGTAAATTGCTGAATCAGGGAAACATAACATATTTAGCATTGGGACAAAATGATCCATTAAGTGGAAAGCTAAATAACAGACGAAGAACAAAAGTGTGAAGATCTTTTCGCATCCACGAATGCGAGAGACGCAGAGGGCAGGTACGTGGTGAAGTTGCCATTTCGGGACAATCCAACCTGCAAATGAAATTTACGTGAGATAGCAGTCAAAAGTAATGTGACACACATTAGAAAGAAAATTTGAAAGAGATTCAACCCTAAAAGCACGATACTCTCAAGTAATAAAAGAGTATGAACAGCTCGGTCACATGGTTCCCGTGACAGAACCTGATCATAAAAAGAAAAAAGCGATCTACTTACCTGACCCTGCCGTGATTCGCGAGGACAAAAGCACCACCAAGGTCAGAATCGTTTTTGACACTTCCTGTAAATATGATGACGGGATATCACTAAACGATCAGCTCATGACAAGACCTACCTTGCAACCAGAACTTTGTCACCTCATTATGCGTTGGAGACAGTACCCCGTCTGTCTAGTGGCGGATATAGTAAAAATGTACAGGATGGGAAGAGTAGCCAACGAGGACACCGACTTTCAGCGCATAGTGTGGCGCGAAAATGCTGGAAATGAAATCAGAGATTACAAGTTGCTGACTGTTACTTTCGGAACTGCTTCAGCGCCCTACTTGGCAGTAAAGGCACTTAATCACGTAGCATGTGACCACAGAGAGCAGTATCCTATAGCTGCGCCACGGGTCCACCAAGAGTTCTACATGGACGATTTGATGACCGGGTGCAACTAGGCTTCGGCAGCAAAGGCGGCTGTGAAGCTGCTGTACATGCTGCACGCGCCTTTGCTGAAGACAAAGCTTGTGAGGTGGTGCTGAAGGTAGACGTAAAGAACGCGTTTAATTCTATAGACAGAGGTGTTATTCTCACGCAAGTTCAGGATGTTTCACCCCTGATATATAAATATCTTTGGCAGTGCTACCATCAGCCCTCACACCTACTTTTTAAAACTCATCGTCTATCATCAGCAGTAGGCTGCCAGCAGGGTGACCCTCTTGGCCCTGCCATTTTCAGTTTCGCCATCCACCCTACCATTTCAAATCTAAATTCAAAATTCAACTCATGGTATCTTGACGATGGGATCCTAGGAGGAGATTGGAAAACCGTTTTGGACGACTTGAGAAAGCTTATGGATTCTTTTAGCTCAATAGGCCTTGAGCTAAACTTTTCCAAATGCGAGTTATTTGTAAACATACCCCTCCCTTCGGTTGACATGCAAAATTTAATTTCATATTTTAATACCTTGGCTACAAACATCAAAATAATAGATAAAAATTCCCTTAGACTCCTAGGTGCTCCTATCTTCCCTGAATCAATATCACCACTCATTAATGAACATCTCAACGTCCATAATGCTTGTTCGGACCGCCTTCTAAAAATCAGCGCACACATGGCATTTATCATCATAAAGTTTTGCTTGTTCGTTCCGAAATTCACTTATATACTCAGGTGTAGTCCCATTTGGAAACATCCCCATCTTATCGAACCCTTAGACTCCGTACTAAAAACCACTCTTTCATCTATCCTAAACATCCATCTCGATAACCGCGCTTGGACCCAGGACCTCTGCCAATTCGTCATGGCGGCCTGGGTATACGCCAAGTTGTCAGTGTCGCCCACCCTGCGTTTTTGGTCTCTTTTCACAGCACACAGGACCTAGCCAATAAAAATTTTTGCCCATCCACTGGTATCGATTGTATTACCACTGTGAACGAGACCAAAGACGTCTGGACGCAGTCTTGTCCCGGTAGCCCGCTTCCGGTGTCTAAGTTCCGGTTTTTTATTTATTATTTTAAGTTTTATAATATAGGTAGTTTAGTTAGTTTATTTATTTGTTATTTTAGTTTACTGTATTTTATCATTTTGTGTTGTCCCAAATAAATGAAACTATCTACATTTCTTTACCGAATTTGGTAAATTAGTCGTGTATTGGTGTATTCCAGTAGTGTGAAATTGTAATATTTAAGAGCCCGGTAACGATTTTAAAGCAAAAATTTTAAATTGATAGATAGTCGTTGAAATTGTACACCTTTTGTTACGTAATATCTAAATATCAAGTATTGGTTTCTATTAGCACGTTTTTTCATCTTGCCTTTTAATAATGAGGTCGCAAGCGTGCGTCCCCGGTAATAGGTGACGAGAAGGGACATTTTTAAAAATTCATCAAAAAATTATGGTACTAAATTATACCAAATGATGTATAAGAACAGTTTCAGCAAATTTTGTAGATTATTTAAGTATCAAAATTACGTTGAAACTAAGTCAATTTTCAGAGAAATTGTCACTTGTTTTGAAGTAATTTCTGTAGAAAATTGATTTCGTCTAACTTTCATTTACACTACTTCAAATATATAATAACAAAAATGTAGTTTATTATGTTGAAGTACAGGATATGTGTAATACAAAATTATCATTTTTAGCAGTCCAAACTTTACAAAATCTACAAATAAGATCGACAAAATCACTGCTTTACGTGCGTTTACCTAAACGTCCATAAAAAAAATCATTACTAATTAAGTAAGTCTGTTTTCATAAAAAAGCGGCCAAGTGCGATACCTCAATATCATTTTTAATGACCTATCCATAGATACCCCACACGTATGGGTTTGATGAAAAAAGATTTTTTGAGTTTCAGTTCTAAGTATGGGGAACCCCCAAAATTTATTGTTTTTTTTTCTATTTTTGTGTAAAAATCCTAATGCGGTTCATAGAATACATCTACTTACCAAGTTTGAACAGTATAGCCCTTATAGTTTCGGAAAAAAGTGGCGGTGACATAATCGGACAGACAGACGGACATGACGAATCTATAAGGGTTCCGTTTTTTGCCATTTGGCTACGGAACCCTAAAAAACGATTTTATGAAATGAAAGATAACAAGACGTGCTAATAGAAACCAGTACTTGTTATTTCTAATAGTTAACAAAAGGTGTACAATTTCAAGCGCTAAATCTGTCAATTTGACATTTTTGCGACTAAAACCGATAACGGCCTCTTAAGTGTATTAGTGAATATTTAAGGCATTTTATACAAAATTGTAATCGTAAAAATGTCAGAGGCTGAACAGAAAGAGGCCATAGCGGCGCGAGACCGCGCTAAAGCCTCTATCGCGCGCTTGAAAAACAGCCTTGACCGCGAAGCGCTCATAAATTCACCGATAGAATTAGTTACAGTAAAAAGGGCTAGACTTTTGGATGCCTTTTCTGACTACGAACGCCTTACTAGCAAGGTTGCCTCGCTTTTTTCTTCCCCACCAGCTACCCCCGCCAGCGATGACGAGGAGGTGGCAGATAACTACATTTTGTTGGTAGCGCAGCTAGATAGCATCATAAATGTTATCCGCCAAAGGGACAATCCTCAAGTGAACGCCACAAGCAGCAGCGCAACTGGCGTAAATGTCAAGTCGGAGAACCTCAAACTGCCTCGGATCGTGATAAAAACTGTTCGGAATATAAGGAGCACACGGGAAGCAGACGAGGGACTAACCGAGATTACGAATGAGCAACACCAAGTTATGATATGAGTCTGTATTAATCGTAGTAAATTAACACACAACTATATCTAGTTTTATATGATCGAAAACATTACATTAAAAGAGGTTTGTAAAAGTTATAAAGGCTGAGTAAAACATAAAATAATTAAAATAAATGGGACGACACAATCTTACAACCGCATTGGGCTGAGGGCAGCGACAAAGAGGAAACCACAGATACAAAATCTTTTTACCCCTAATGTACGGCATAGATTACACAATCTTTAACACGCCTCCTTATGCTGTACATTGGATAATCTTACAACATGATAGAATATTGAACAAGTATACTGAACAACATGAAATCTAACTAGTACTGTGACTCTAAAACATAACAAGTAACAACAGCTATGGATGCGAGTTTTCAGTTATGCATTTTAGTTTCAAACCTTTTACAAATTTTAGATGCTTTTGCACACACAATGGTTTTGTAAGCACATCGGCTATCATTTCATCAGTACACAAGTATTTAACACTAATATTCCCTTCATGTATCAAATCTTTAACAAAATGGTACCGCAAGTCTATATGTTTAGTTTTTCTATGGGAATACTCCTTGACTAACAACAATTTCTGTGCACTTTGATTGTCATTGAATACATTGACATTAAATTGTTTATCAATAATTTCCGACAAGAAATTCTTAATAAAACATATGTCCTTGCAAACATCAGAAATACAAAGAAACTCACTTTCTGTACTAGAAAGAGCGACACATCGCTGTTTTCTGGCTTCCCAGTTGATGACACAATTACCAAGTTTAACTACAAAACCAGTATACGACTTGCGGTCAGTTATGTCATTAGCCCAATCAGCGTCCGCAAAAGCGTTTATTTCAAAGTTCTTATCTTTTTCGAAATAAAGGCCATAATTGATAGTACCGGCTAAGTACCTTAATACCCGCTTTGCAGTCCGCCAATGGCTTTCATCAAAACATGTACTGAATTGACTTAACTGGCTACACGCGTATGAAATGTCTGGGCGAGTACAAACGGACAAAAACATAAGCGAGCCTAGTAGTTGCCTATACTGATAAACATTGTCATCTAAATGCTTGTTGGACTTTTCTAATTTATAATTTACAGGTAATGGAGTTGACACTGGTTTACACTCAGACATGTTGTAGCGCTCAAGCAGCCTCTTAATATAATCATGCTGATCTAGAACAGTTACATTATTGTACTTAGTAACATTCATGCCTAAACAATTTTTTAAAGTACCAAGATGGCGTATTTCAAAGTGCTGTTTTAGCAATGATGTAACTGTCTCGATACAATTATTGTGAAAAACATAAAAATCATCTACAAATAAGGCTATAATTATGTACTCAGTCTCATTTTTCTTAACATACACACATGGTTCGCATTTACTTTGCAAGAATCCGTTTTTAGCAAGCAATGTGTGTATTTTAATGTTCCACATCCGGCTTGCTTGTTTCAAGCCATATATACATTTTTTAAGCAAACATACTTTATTATTATTAGATTGGAAACCAGTTGGCTGCTCCATGTAGATTTTTTCAGTTAACTCACCATTTAGAAAAGCTGTGGTGACGTCAATATGGTCCATGCACAGATCCAACTGATTTGCAATTGCAAATAAAATTCTTAGGGTGGAATGCCTAACCACAGGCGAATAAGTATCCGAGTAATCTATTCCTTCTTTTTGACTATACCCACATGCAACAAGTCTTGCTTTATACCTATTTAAATTACCTGTGGAGTCGTATTTTTTCTTAAAAACCCATTTGTTTTTCACAATATTAACATTCTTTGGACGATCTACCAACTCCCACACATTATTTTTGACCATCGAGCCCAACTCAACCTCCATGGCACCATACCACTCGTCTTTTTCAGGTGAATTCATGGCGTCGCGGAAAGTAAGTGGCTCTTGCGATGAACTTGCTGTAGCCATCAGAGAATCAATATGGAAATCATTATACCTTTCAGGAAATATACCTCGCGTACTCCGCACTGGCCTAAAGTTGGTTGGAACAGCAGACTCTTCTACTTCCGCCAACATTGGCTCGTAATCTGAAGATGCAGAGGGTTGCAGTGGTGAGGTGACAGGGCTAGACAGCACCACAGCCTCGCCGCTATCCTCAGTGGCGTCTTCAGTTGTGCGATACAGCTCAGACAGGGGTGATTGCACTGGTGTGCTTGCCGCCTTCTCTGAAACAGTTATAGAGTCCCGATTAGGTGAATTATAATTTACATGATCCTCATGGCTGTTTAGAGGGTTAAGATTATTATCACAATCATTATTACCTACACTAATATCACAGTTATTGTTTAAAATATTATTGCAGCAAGTATTATTCCCTCTATTATCATTTTTTAAATTATCATTTATTAAATTATCAAAAATAATAAAATTTGCTCTTTTCGCCTCAGCATTTGCATGTAATAGATTGTTTCCTATAAATTTGTCCTCAAGGAACACAACACTTCTAGAATAAATAACCCTTCTAGGGTTAACTGGATCTATTAAGCGATATCCCTTACACGTTTCGCCATATCCTACAAAAATATGCTGTTTTGCCTTAGCATCCAGCTTGCGTCTCTTTTGATTAGGCACATGAGAGTATGCTACACAGCCAAAAACACGTAAATGACTAAGATCTAACTTATCAGATCCGGTCCATTCGCATTCAGGAATTCCACCCGATAATGCACTGGTAGGCGACCTATTTTTTAAATAAATGGCCGTCATAACAGCCTCGCCCCAGTAGCGATCAGGTAACTGAGAATCCTGTAACATAGCTCGAGCTTTTTCAAAAATCGTACGATTTGCTCTCTCACTGACACCATTTTGAGAAGGAGAATAAGGACAAGTAGTTTGGTGAATTATTCCTGCCTTTTTAAGGTAATCGGACAAAGTTTTATTGCAATATTCAGTACCCTGGTCAGTACGTAATACTTTAATACGCAATCCAGTTTGATTTTCTACTAAGGTTTTAAAATTAACAAAATGAGAACTCACCTCAGACTTGTTCTTCAGTAGATAGCCAAAGGTGCGTCTTGACTTGTCGTCGGTGAATGTCAGCAAATACCGAGCTCCGCCCCAGCTGGGTACATGAACCGGTCCGGCGATGTCACTATGCACCAGGTCCAGAAGGTCCTTTATTTAAATCAGGTAGCACATCCGACCCCACTAACTTTAGACCGATATCAGTGTTACCAACATTCAGCAAAATTTTTGAAAAAATAGTTTTGAGTCAGTTATTGAAACATTTTAACATTAATAATCTAATGCACAACAAACAATTTGGTTTTACACGGGGTCGCTCAACAACCGACGCTGGTGTTGAGCTAATTAAACAGATCTTCGATGCCTGGGAGGAGTCACAGGATGCTTTAGGTATCTTCTGTGACTTATCTAAGGCCTTCGATTGCGTCTGTCATGAAACATTGATCAGGAAACTGCACTATTATGGAGTAAGAGGCTCGGCACTGAATTTAATAAAGTCTTACTTACACGGTAGAATACAAAGGGTTGATGTGAGTGGACAGCGATCACCGGGGTCATTGGTCTCTATGGGTGTACCGCAGGGATCAATATTGGGGCCGTTCCTGTTCCTTATCTACATTAATGACCTGCCTTACCTAGTAAAGACCCACCATGACATAGTATTGTTTGCAGACGATACTTCACTTATTTTCAAAGTCAAACGACAGCAACAAGCTTGCAGTGATGTAAACAATGCTATTTCTAAAGTAGTAAATTGGTTTAATGTTAATAATTTATTGTTAAATGAGAAAAAGACTAAGTGTATTAAGTTTGTTACAAGTCACATAAGGAATGAGCAAACAGGTGTCATTGTCAAGGATGAGGAATTGGAACTAGTAGATAGCACAGTTTTTCTTGGTATAACTTTAGATTCTAAACTACAATGGGGTCCCCATATTGCTAATCTCTCGAATAGACTGAGTTCTGCAGCTTTTGCAGTGAGCAAGATCCGTCAGTTAACAGACGTGAAAACAGCTCGATTAGTTTACTTTAGTTACTTTCATAGCATTATGTCATATGGTATTTTACTATGGGGTAGTGCTTCAGAGATAAATACCATTTTTGTTCTGCAGAAGAGGGCTATTCGTGCAATATATAAAATGTACCATAGTGACACACTTAGAGATAAGTTTAAGGACATTAACATAATGACAGTACACTGTCAATATATTTATGAGAATATTCTGTATGTACATAAAAACATTGCCAGTTTTAAGAAAAACTGTGAAATACATAATATTAATACTAGAAATAAGCATAAGCTCGCAGTGCCCTTCACTAGGCTCCATAAAATTAAGAAATCATTCATGGGTAATTGTGTAAGATTTTACAATAAACTTCCTAATATTATAACTGAATTGTCTGTTAGTAAATTTAAAAATTATGTAAAACGTAAGCTTATCTCTAAAGCCTATTATAGCACACAAGACTACATGAATGATGAAACACCGTGGGATTAAGTGTGATTGTAAAGAATGAATTATTTATTGTTATGTTACTAATGATGAAATTGATAATTCAATGTATATATATACCGTATTTTTTGACATTTAGATTTTATTCTAGAAAGGTTCTAGACTAGTATTTTTATACAATTTTGATGTATGACGATCTTTTTATGAAATTCTTATTATTAAGTTTACCATATCTATAATAGTTCAATGTTTTTTTTAGAACAATAATAACTGCATCAATAAATTGCTCTGATATTTAGATTAAGATGATATTTGTAAAATTTGACGATTTAAAAGTGCTTGTTGCTAGGCCTATTTGAATAAAGAATATTTTGATTGATTGATTGATTGATTGGTTAGCAGCACGCCCCGCACTTGACCGCGGAAACGATGTTTCACACATCTTCCCGGTAAGGCAGGCGATGCACTGTGCAGGAATGCCGTCTTCAGCCTGAAATACGACACTACACTTATTCCCTCCACCTAATACCGACATACCTTGCTTGTTCAAATGACCAAGACGCTTATGCATAATAGAGTAAGGCACAGCGTCAGCAGCATTGGCACTCATGGATCCTTGCCCATGCAGGGACATAGAGTTGCCTAATTGGAGGTCAGGTCGAGTTTGCTCATCCACTTTCAACTTATAGAGCCCATCTTGTTTATTAATAGTTAAAACCTTATTGCCTGTGATTTGACAAGAGCTATAGATATTGCAATAATTATTAGAAAACACTACAACATAACCATTTTTTGTAATTTCACTGACAGACATTAAATTTTTCGCTAAATTAGGCACATATAGCACATTATTTAGAGTCAATTCAGGTGATATAAAAGTCTTACCAATAACTTCACTATTAAGTTGCTGTCCATTGGCTACTGTGATCACACATTTCTTGCTTTTAGTTTCATGAAGAAGAGACAAGTCACCAGCCATGTGACTGGACGCTCCACTGTCGAGCACATATTCATTAGAATGTGTTGCCGAGTATGCAGAAGCAAACATGGTGTGTTCCTGTCTAGTTTTCCTTGCTTCTTCTCGTTTCTTCTTAAAACAGCGGCTTGCGGAGTGGCCCTTTTTCTGACAGTAAGTACATAAGTTATTGTTGCTTTTCCTCTTCCTGTTAGCCATGAAGGCTAGGTTGTCTGTAGTGTTACTTTGGCTTCGTCTGTGATCTTCTTGAAGTAGTCTAGTCCGGACCACCTCACTTGATAAGGTGCCGCTGAGGTTAGACGCTTCAAGGCTGGACACTAGTATGTTGAATTCTTCTGGCAAGCCCGACAGCAGGATTTCAGCTGTCTCTGCATCGTCGATAACCTTCCCGATATCGGCTAGCTGCGTGACGAGCTTAAGGACACCTTCGATGTAATCCGACATGCCCGCAAAGTGACCGTATTCTACTCTATGTAATTTGCGTAATAAAAGTACTCGCCTGTACAGTCCTTTGTCTTCGAAAGTATCGGATAATGACTTCCACGCATCCTTAGCGGTCGTCGCATTCCGCACGATTTGGTAAAGGTGTGGCTCACATGACAGGCAAATTTTTGCTAAAGCCCGTCCATCTTTGGTAGTGTCCGTGTCTGTGCCATCGACGCAGCCCCATAAACCATCAAGAGTAAGCACCATCTTCACAGCGAATTTCCAATTGATCCAATTGTCCAAGCCTTTCAGTTTCTCTAAGGTGGACATTGAGGTTATGTTGCATGTGCTCGTCCCTGGTTGCGCCATTGTCGTAACTCGGGTAATCTGGGAATATCTCAACGCCTTTTAGCTTTTCTGCAGCTTTTGTGCCTAGGCCCTGAACCTGTTCGGAATATAAGGAGCACACGGGAAGCAGACGAGGGACTAACCGAGATTACGAATGAGCAACACCAAGTTATGATATGAGTCTGTATTAATCGTAGTAAATTAACACACAACTATATCTAGTTTTATATGATCGAAAACATTACATTAAAAGAGGTTTGTAAAAGTTATAAAGGCTGAGTAAAACATAAAATAATTAAAATAAATGGGACGACACAATCTTACAACCGCATTGGGCTGAGGGCAGCGACAAAGAGGAAACCACAGATACAAAATCTTTTTACCCCTAATGTACGGCATAGATTACACAATCTTTAACAAAAACATTCACAGGTAAATACACAGAATATTACGAATTTATAAACATGTTCACAGCCATGATCGATAAGTGTACTTCTTTTTCAGCAGTGCAAAAGCTATATCTTAAAGGTTTTTTAAGCGATGAACCGCTTGATTTAATAAAAAATCTACGATTAGAAGACAACAGCTACCCAGAAGCATTGTGCTTGCTGAAAGAACGATACGATAATAAAGTTCGAATTACCCAAGAACATATTAATACACTGCTAGATATGCCTACAATCACGCGATCTAAAGTCACTAATTTACGAAATTTTATTTCAGTTGTAAAACAGCATCTTGCTGCTCTGCGAAACTTGGGTTAGCCTGTAGATAAGAGGGATGCCATAATCATTTGCATCCTGTCTAAGAAGATCGACCTGCCTACCTACAGAGCATTTCAACTGGAGCGAAATAACAAAGAGTCACTCACGGTAAAGGAATTCCTAGGATACGTGGAAAAACGTGCCCTAGCATTCGAGAACACTGACGTACAGAAGGGGCCTTCGCAGAGCTTTGTCAGTCATTCTGTAACTGCACAAGCAAAGCCGTCAGCGCATCAGCCTCAGCTGCAATGTTTATATTGTAAGTCTGCACACAGAATATATAGTTGCCAGAGTTTTAAATTAGCTTCTGCTCAAAAACGCATTGAGTTCGCTTCAGCAAACAACTTATGCAAAATTTGTTTGTTGCAACACAAGCGCAAATGTAAATTTCATTTTCGGTATGAGGTGTGCAAGCTACAGCATAACAGCTTGTTGCATGAACTTCTTCTCCTGTAACTTTGTCTGCAACATCGAGTCTAACCCATATACGCTTGCCTTCGCTCGTGCTTCTCATCGATGATTCCCCTCTTTTTGACATTTGCGGCATAAATGATATTGCTAACGAGATGCATACCCCTAACAAAGAAAAGAAAGTTTTACGCAGAAGACCATCAGTTCCTTGCGCGTCCAATATAATAATAGTTTCAGGATGTTGTTGGGTCTACCCCGTTTCTGCAGCGCATCGGGCATGTTTGCACAAGCTCGCACAGATGACTACTATGCCATAATACGAAAGAGGATCGCCTCGTTGCTCTGCAGAGTGCGGGCCAGCTCCAACCCCATCCTGGCTACGGAAGAGGGCCGATACGACTCGCCTGTTGTGCGACATTTTGAGGGTATCATCATATGCTGTACTTTTCGCTTTTCTTTTTGGCTTTTTGTATTTGTTCTACTAACACTTAGTTTTAAACCTTAAATGTTAGTAACCATTATGGACCATTGTTGTCTTTTGAAATAAATAAATAAAATTAAATTAATTAACTCAATTGTTCAACATGTCAGAAAATGAAATGGAACAATTAGCCTCATTTATGGGTCATACTTTATCGGTACACAATCAAAATTATCGACTGCCAGATGATGTTATCCAGACGGCAAAAATTTCAGAACTTAATTCTCATGGAAAGCGGTAAAGCAGATTTACAAAGGACGCTCGTTAGATGAAATAAATCTTGATTTGGAAGAAGATATAACGGGAAATGATGTACAAAATGAAGAAATTCTTTTTTTTACTGTGAATGACCTTTATACTGATACAGGATCTTCCACAGTAAAACCTATTGAAACTATAACAGAACATATTCCATCATGTTCAACTGCCTTAAGTAAACCAACAGTAAAAAAAATGGCTATGTAGATATGCAATTAACTGCATTTCGATTGCCGTCCTACGATACGTAATTTTTCTGTACGAGGGTTGTTCCGAAAAGTTTTAGCTGCTCCAGCACTATTAGTGCGTCGTAAGTAAGTATCGTAAGTAAGCAGATTCGGGTGTGTAAGGTAATATAGGTAATTAATTAACTGTAGTTTCAGAAACGAATCTTTCTACAACAAATGTTTCTACGCCTAGTGACTGTAGTGACTCGATCCCAGGCGAAGTTGTAAGGCCGGTACCACTAGCCGCGCTGTTGGCACCAGGGGAGCCGGCAGAAATATAATCTTACTGATTCTTACGTTTCTATTCTACGCATAGTGAAATGATACCAGAAGAAGTTATGTGGATGGTAGCACAGACCCCAAGAGTGTCAACAAGGGCCGACTACAATTATAAATAGGGAATTCATGAGATTTAAAATTGCGATTATTGTAGGTGTTTGCTATGCAGCTATATCTCTTTTGCTACATTTATGGATTTTATTAATCATATGGTGTAGGGGCCGGTGGTAGGGAGCGGGAAGGTACTTGCTTGATGCGACTGGTAGCGCTAGTGGCGGAGGTAGAATAATACACTAAATGTTGGATGGATACTGAACTGGTGCTCGTCTGCAAGATAATAGTGCGTTGGATTCAATTTTGATTAATTTAGATTTAATGGTTAACAATATTAAATATTTACAACTTACTTATTCAAAAGGCGTAGCACACACACACGCACAGACACACAAGAGTCGTCAAGAATTTGAAATTAATCGCCCCCGAGATCACGCATGTCCACATAGCCCCACAGCCAGTCAAAGTCAAGAGGGGCCCAAAGGACAAACCAGAACAACTGGCAGGGCGACAACTTAAACTCCGCGCCGTAAGTATCGTCCGGGGCCGTGAAGGACAACTCTCCAAAATCTTTCTCCCCCAAGCTCTAATGCAGGAGTTTGGAGAGTTATAGAGAGATGGCCTTTGGGAGTTAAAAAGCAAGATTGGTATACCGTCCCATAACGAGGGTGGTCATCGAACACCCGCGAATACAGAAATTGCACCCCGTGGCGCTGGGCAAACCCGAGACTGCGCGAGCGAGCCTGGACAGGAATTTCTACGGTCTCCATAATAGCAAAAAACGTACTGCCGTTAAAATGCCATTAAAATAATAATGAAAACATAAAGACTACCCAGAAGGAATATGGAACCAATAATAATAACCTATTAATAAACTAACAGAATCCCAAAAAGGGGATCACCACCATCATCCTTACTAAGTGAAGAATACCTATGACATAAGACTAAAGATCAAGTGCATATTAAACATTAACAAGACATTGCAATTATAAATAGACAGTCTAATATTATGAATATTATTCACAGCGCATTCAAGTAAAATAGAGATAAAGATAAAAATCAATTTATTCAAGTAGGATCTGTTAGATCTCTGTTTATCGTCAACATCTAATATATTATTATAACATGCACAATTACAATAAAAAATAAATTAAATGGTGTCAATAAAATACAAGGGAATGTCTAAAAATCACAAAAGAATAGTACATTGCCATTTCGAAATTAAAGTACTTCATACTAGACTAGAAAATAAAACATGCGTATAAAGTGGGATTACCTAATGGTAGTTATGTCATAATTAACCTACTTGTAAAAAGGCTGAATCAGCATTTAGCATCGTCAAAAACAAATTTATAAGTACAATAATCAACATAATAATCCAATAATAATATTTAATGAATCTATAATAATTTCTACAACAAACAAAGAAGTTTTTAATATACATTTTAGAGGAATAAATTATTTGAAGGTCTAATATGTATAAACAATAAATTTAAATTAAATGAAATTAGTTATTAAGCTTCACGCAGTCGTTCTTATTCTGATTCAATTTAGGCCAAGCAGTTTTATCGTTAAGGTAGTCTTCGACACTGTAGTATCCTTTTTTCATTAAGCAGGTTTTCAAAATATTTTATTAAAGTTAACATTGGTAAATTAAACACCTCTTTGGGCAATTTCTTATAGAATAATAAACGTTGCCCCAAAAAACATTTATATATTTTACGCACACGAAACTTGTGCTTTGCAATTTTATGCTTGTGTCTAGAACTACTCATTTTCTTAAACGAATCTATGGGCTTAACAGCATAAACAATACTCGTACACTCGTAAAAATATTGAGATGGTTAAGATGTTTATTTCTTTAAATCGATCTCTCAATGATTCTCGAGACTCCATCATGTAAATAGACCGGAGGGCTCTTTTCTGCAGAACAAATATTGTCTGTATATCCGCTGCCTTACCCCTTAGTAAAATACCATATGCCATTAAACTATGAAATTGGCTGAAATATACTAAACGTGCCGTCTCTACGTCAGTCAACTGCCTTATTTTTCTAACTGCGAAAGCTACCGAACTTAATTTGCTGGCCGATGACGATATGTGAGGACTCCACTGCAAATTTGTGTCTATAGTTAAACCTAAAAAGATGGTTTTATCTATTAATTCCAAACGCTCTCTATTCAAATGAATTTTTATGTCGATGTCAAGCTTAACATTAGGTAATGTGAATCGCATGCGCTTGGTTTTTTGGGGATTAAGTAGCAAGTTGTTCTTTGTGAACCAGTTTAAAACTTTCGAAAGAATATCATTGATGTTATCGTAATTCATTGTATTTATATTTACTTTAAAAATGAAAGATGTATCGTCAGCAAATAGAACAATTTTGCAACAGTTTTCGACAATGGAGGGCAGATCATTAATATAAACTAAAAAAAGAAAAGGCCATAAAATAGAGCCTTGAGGCACTCCTAAATTGACAGGTGCTCCGCTAGATTGTGTTCTGTTTATGACTACTGTTTGAGACCTATAACTAAGATATGATGAAATTAATTTTATAAAACATTTGCAGACAATCCGTACTGCTTAAGTTTTAATAGAAGTGTACAATGATCAACGCAGTCGAATGATTTTGAAAGGTCGCAAAATATGCCTATTGCATCGCAAGTATCCTCCCATATGCTATAAATATATTTAATGAGTTCTGAAGCAGCATCACTTGTAGAACGTCCCTTCCTAAATCCAAACTGTTGGCAGTGAAATAGATTATTGACTTTAAATTAAGTATAAGATAAAGAAAAGAAAGCACTGATTAACATGAATTAATTTTGTTCCAACTAATATTAAAATAACATGTAAGCACTAACTGCCAACAAAACCGTTTAAACTAACTAATTATATTAACGAATTATTGTTTTTGTTTCCGCTACACAAAGGTTATCTCGAAGAGATCGCTCTTTAGCGATAATACCGCCTGTTGTCTGCCTCTATTAATAATCATTTGTTTTTCATTAAACTGTATCTTTTACTGAGGTGTGCCAATAAAGAGTATTATATCTATCTATATGATTAAGGCTAAACATAAAGATAAATATATAGAGCTAAGGCTAAACGGAGATCGTTGTTAAAGGTTGCGTTCTCTGGCCACCAAAAAACGTTGAGAATTCGCAAAATTAATATAAGATGGACACTCCAAGCCTGGATTAGAGTAGCACTCATTTAAATGTACGCTAAAAATAAAATTATAGTCCCACTTATGAAGAAGCGAATAAAGAATTAAGTGAAATGCAGCTTAATACGGATGCTGACCACGACAAGAAAACTACAGCATTTCGCAAACGTCTAAGTCCGATCGAGCAAATGATATAGTCGATTTTGACGGAATGGCACACGGTTTAACGGTAAGTTATGCTATCGATAAATTACCCATCGCAGAATGAATGTGGGTTTTCCTTGAGAAAATGGCTCATAATAATGAGCAAAACGACTCTTCGTAACTAATAAGTTACGAAGGTTTTATATAATGTTTTTGTGTTGAGCTTAAATCTTATTAATTTAATTTTTTGCCTAATAGTAACAAAGACAGGTGTTCGAGTCAGATTCACTTAAAAAAAACTGTTTATTTCAGTGTTGTTGTTAAGATACAGTCCGAACTCAGTTACAATCTCTATATTTGGAGATTATACTCCTTTTCCTCCGGTACCAACCCGTCTATTTGGAAACACGCCCATGTAATCCCGCTTCCCAAAACTTCTTGTTCCCATTACCATCCTTCCAGGTTTATCAAAAATTATTGAACACTTTGTAAATCGTCACCTTTCATCATATATCGGATATATCGGAGGTCAGTAGGAAGCTGTTTGCTTCACTACACTCTCTGAGGCGACTGCAAAACTTTCTTCCTCTTTCTACTAAAATCTGTCTTGCTCACTCTCTACTACTGCCACTCCTCGATTATGGGGGCATTGCTTTTGTGGACCTCATGGAGGAGCTGCTCGACAAGCTGGAGCGCTAGCAAAATGTCTGCATTACATATATATTTGGGTTACGTAAGTATGATCACGTGTCTGCCTTCCGCTCGCAGCTTGGCTGGCTTTCGATACGTTGTCGTACGGATGCACATGCTGTAATTACTCTTCAACATGTTATTTATCCCGCATCCCCTACGTATCTATCAGAAAGATTTAGTTTTCTGGCTACTGTTAGCAGTCACCGTCTGCGATCTAGTGCACATCTGACTTTATAAATTCCGCCGAAAAAGTCGCGTGTCTTTCACTGCCTACGCAGTTAAGCTGTGGAACGATCTACCAGTGGATGTAAGAAAATCGCAATCTGTTGCCTCACTCAAGGAGAAGTTGAAAAAGTTGTGGTTATTAGACTCCCGATACGAGTATTAGAACTGAGTACTTTATATATATATATATATATATATATATATATATATATATATATATATATATATTATATGTTTATGTATGCATGTATTTATTTATCTTATTTTACTTTTTATTGTATTATTAATGATTGCTCTCGTGCTACTTTTATGTGTATCCAAAATTCTCATATTGCTACTGTAAATATTGATTTGTCTTTCACCTGTTAGTGTTTGATCCTTCGCATGTTCTCAAAGGTTAGCTGGAAGAGATCCTCGCCTTTGTACGTAACATTTTTTTTGTTTTGTTTTGTCTGTTTTATGTTAACCTGATTATGTGCAATAAAGTGACATACATACATAAATAGTACTAACGAACAGTGCAAATGGTGACATTGACAATCACTCAAAAGTACTCATGATCACCATAATTGTAACGATGGCCATAAATGATCTGTTCTATTTGATGTTTTTTTTTTGTTTGTTTTATGGCCTGGATACGGGACTTTTAAGCTATACTGACGAAATAAATTGTAGCTCTATTTAAAAAAAAGTTTTCAGTTAAGTGTGGGGGACAATAACCTTACCTTATGTCATATTCGTTAAATAGAAATGCTCAAGGCTACTTAAATACGCTCTTTCTATACGCGCAATGCAACTTTAATGCGGCTGAAGCTCTGCGAAGGTATAGAGAGACTTACCCGCCACGGCCGCCACCGCATCCAACTGGGCGTCGGCCAAAAGCCCCAAAACGACCGCCGTGGAGGAGCTGTTGTTCGACTTCAGGTTCGGGTCGGTTCGGGTACACTGTCATACCGCAGTACTAAAAATTCATAAACGTGCCAAACGACACCCTTACAAAATACAGACGGTTCAAGCTTTACTGCCTCGAGAATGCCCTATTCGCAAAGCCTACTGCGATTGGCTATTACGAAAAACAGCGGAGGACCGCGATTTCATTAGGCATGTCATTTGGAGCGATAAAAGCTTATTTACTCGCAACGGTTTGTGGAACAGACGTAATGAACACGTGTATGCCGATGAAAATCCTTTTACCTTAGATTTAGGGAGATAGGATATGCCAACCAACTAACATTAAGCACGTTGGTTGTAAATTAACTAACGCACACATAACATAAATAATTTTAAGTACTATTTTTAAAGTTAAAGCACGCATATATCTAATTCATAATTTTCTATTTCAGATATTACGACCACAGACACCAAAGTTAATAAATATAAAACAATGCAGTTATTTACTGGATTGGGTATGTTATATGCAAAATTAATTGATCAGACGATTTATGTGATAGAATTTTTGTTATTGTATCAATTACATACCTTACATTACATTTGTTTAATTTTTAGATTACGGAACCGTGAAAGTGGATGAGATCTTTGAGAGCTGACGGCAAATTCTGCCGGAAAGTGATGAAGAAGAGGATGACGACATCGATAATGATGACAAACAAACTCCCATCGACATCTTTTCCGAAGTCTGCTGTTTTGCCAGCAAATCTACCAGAAGACCAATGCCTGGAAAATGAAGACGCAGAAGCTGACAGAGCAATGACGACCATGTTAGCGATAGATCATTTGACGTTTGACTGGACATGCGACATGCGACCACAACGCTTTTAAAGGATAGCGAGAGATATTTACAGCCACATCTTGACCTACATTTAGAAATGACGACAACACGACTCTGTAGAGTCAATCAGTGATAGAACATCACTAATTGAGATCTATCACTTTAGACAGCTAGATATAGATTGCATCAGAAAATGGAAATAATGTTAGATTGTTAGTTAAATCTGAATATATGCGAAAAAGGAAAAATAAAGACAATTGTGGTTATAAACATTAAGTGTTTTTAATTGAGAATCTGTACAACGATTTTGGCGACGAAAATGTTACGGTGTGTCGGTGATTAAAGTGGATACGAAATAAATAACCTATCATCGCACGCATGATCATGATCAGACCGACCGCAAACCACCGCGGACAAACCGGGATAAACGACGCGCCGAAACATATCGTGAGAAGAAAGGGTTTAGTGAAGGCGTAGAAGCTATTGACGCTGAACTAAACAAAATATTACATCCAGGATTTGCATCAGTGACTAATGTTGTTAAAGACCTGTCCTGACCTGGGTAGATACAATCCCTGAAATGATATCAGTCAGCAAGGTCATGATCAGGGGTCGGACAAAAAGTGCGGATGACGTAAAAATGACGTAATCTTGCACACAGGATGATGTTTGAGTTTGTATTTAAACTTCCGTGTGACATGTAGTAACAAAGTAGTATTAATGAAGTAACAAAATAATCGTAAATAAATCCATGGAATTAATAATACAGGTGGTAGGGTGATGTAGTGAATAAAATAAATTTCACGAAACTTGTTACCATAAGGTATAATTATTATTGCTTACCTTCGTTGGTATATCTTGATTACAGCAAGAGCAGTATACGTGTTTGTCACGTACCTCCAAAAACGGAAAATTGCCACAATATTCGAGTAAAGATGACATTTTAGAGCGTTTTCTTATACATTAGTAAATATAAATTTTAGCTAAATATAATCGTGAAGATACAATAGCTAAACAATAACGAAGCCAATTTATTGTTCATCTGATTGACAATGTGTCAGTCAAAAACGTACTTACTCATTTCAAGTGGCGATATCGTTTAATAAAGAGGTTGATAAATGATAAGTGATAATTGTTTATGAAAATCAAAAATACTATTTGAAATCATCCTATAAGTGGTTTGACGTCATCCGCACTTTTTGTACGACCCCTGGTCATGATCATGATACATTTGATAACTGCTTCGTATCTAAAGGCGCATAATTGTGATCGTTCCGTACACCTTTATTCACGGAATCCATTATTGGTGGGTATTCGGGCGAGGAGACCAGGTTCGTCGAAATAAATGTTGTTCCGAATAGCTTTTCAACGTATAATCAACTTCAGTATTAAATTACACTTGTAACACAGTATTTGATTAGATTAATTACGATTACAATTAATATGGCGTTCCACCGTAGCACGTGAGGCGCGAGCGCAACATGGCGACCTTCAAATCACAACTGTCAGTCTCAATCAGCATGGCCGCCACCCCAGCGCTCGGTGTTACGTCACTTTGACAGTTCTAACGTTTCGTTCAGAAATCGAACAGACGACACTAGCGTCATCAAGCCAATTCTCTTGATGCGCCGTCACGGCCAACCCTGACCGTCGTACGCCCTCGTGCGATTAGTCATCCAATGGAGCATCTGCAAAAAAAGAGTAAAGCTTCAACATCTGTTCGCTCGACCACTCCTGACTGATAAGACGAATGCGTGGTTCATAAGTCGCTAATGTCAAACTCAGGCGTGGTAAGCCTGCTTACACAAATTTATGATCATCTCAGAACCGACTTAAGCTCTTAGGTGTGGACCGGGCGCTCACGGCCCTTTCGACCAACCTACTCTTACTTACTTAGTAGCCCGGGCATTCTCAGGCCCTTTCGACTGACACACATCAACACATGGCGTGAACCGGGCGTACTGGGCCCCTTCGAACAGCCTACCCTAACCTGCGGCGTAGACCGGGCATGCTAGGCCCCTTCGACTAGCCACCATCAACATGAAGCATGGACCGGGCGTTTGCAGCCCTTCCGACCAGCCTTGAAAACACACTCGTGACGCGGACCAGGCATCTAAAGCCTCTTCGACCGGCCATTACCAACACTGACAAGATTGTGGCACAGGCATACACGGCCTTTTCTGCCAGTACCAACACCAATGGCCCATATTCGGCAGCTTACTACTGACTAACCTGAATACAGAATATAAGTTATGTACAAGATCCTAATAAAGACTACTCAATTTTATTGGACTTACTTTTATTTGCGCGCTCTTCCTTGTTAAAGATGACTAATCGATCTTCGTTATCTGAATCAGAGAGGGTGTTTGAGCCAGCAGTCATGGTGCTATCACTAAACACCGAGAGTGTATCACTGTCGCTATCGTCATGGTCTACTTGTTCCCTATTAATCGCCGTCTCGGCCTCCTCATTGTCTATTAAATTATTAGCAATTTCAACCAAACCCTCAAAACCCTTCGGCACTAAACGCAGATTTTCGTGCGAATATTTGTAGACACGATTACCACCAGTGATAGCCCTCAACTCATATCTGTCGTTTTCTAGTACTTTCGTGATAACAAAGGGTCCGCGAAATTTTCTGGATAACTTAGTTTGATTTCGCTCACTACACTTTATAAAGACGTAATCTCCTTTCGAAAAGGCTTTTACTTGAGCCCTACCACGATTAAAACGTTTGACATCAGCTAGGGCTGCTTTTTGGATACTACGCGCGGCTTCATCTCGAATTTCGTTTAAGTTAGCGCGTTGGGGAGGCTTTATATTGGGACAGGTTTTAGAAAGGCCTAGTGATTGGGTGCTTATGCCAAACATAAGTTCAGTTGGGGTATATCCTGTTGTTCTTGAACGTGTACTGTTCAGTGCTAATTGCACGTTGTCAAGCTCTTCTCGCCACACCTTATTGGAATCGTTTTCTATAATGGTAAGGAGACTTTTTAAGGTGCGCATGATACGCTCAACCTGACCATTAGCTCGAGAAGAGCCGGTCGCTATCAGGTGCAGTTCAATGTTGTGCTCGTTGCAAAATTCTTTAAAACTCGAACTAATGTAGCACCGCCCCTGATCAGCTATGACTCTTTTCGGTGCTCCAAATAATGAGACAGCCTTCCGCAAGGCTCTCACGGCACACGCCGCATCTAGGGACTGAGTATACTCGAGTAAAACGTATTTTGTAAAACCATCGATAATGACTGACGCGTATTCTTTTCGATCGCTTTTGCCACTCAGTTTGCCCGTGAGATCGATGTGTATAGTGTGCCAGGGTACCGATATCTTAGGGATGGGGTGCATTCTTACTTGTTGAGCTCCTGATGGTCCTTTGGAGGCCTTGCACACTATACACGAATCGACGAACTTGCGGACATTTTTTGCCATTTGTGGAAACCAGTACTGCTCATAAATCTTGTCTAGAGTTTTGTCATATCCTAAATGTTTGATTTCACAGTGAACATGATTAATAAGAGTCCAAATAAGTGATCGTGGGACAATAGGCAACCAAGAACTCATCTTATTACGTTCAACCTTCCTGTAGAGGATTCCATCACGTACGTCGTAAGTATGAGCTAAGCCTTCTGGAAGCTGATTATTTATATGCTTACTTATTAGGTCCTGAATTTCGGGGTCACGTTTCTGTTCTACTTGAAGCCAGCTATCATGAAGTTCGACAAAGTTAACCGCTTTGCAGCGAGTGTTTCCACTCTTATTAAACTCGCAAGTGTCATTAGCCGTCGTCGGTGAAGCAGGGAGAGGGTTTCGGGACAAGTAGTCAGCGTGCTCCATATTACGACCTTCTTTGTACACGACATCAAAGTCATAGGCCTGTAGGTACGCCCACCAACGGTGGACTCGAGGAGATAAGTCAACCTTGGCTTTAGAGGCTTTTAGGGAATTGCAGTCGGTGAAAACCGTAAAATGCTGTCCATAAAGGTAGTGTCGGAAGTTCTCGATAGCGCGCACCACCGCCAATGTTTCCAGTTCATACGAATGATATCTAGATTCCACCTCGGTGGTGCGACGACTGAAATAAGCAACAACATGTGGTACATTATTTTCCCTCTGAATTAAGATACCCCCATAGCCTTCCGAGCTCGCGTCTGTATGGAGTTCTATCGGAACATCGGGATTGAATATAGTCAGAACCGGTTCGGAAGTTAATATTTTCACGATTTTACTATGGACCTCTTTGTGCCGGTCGGTCCAAGTAATACGCCCCTTTAACTTTGTGAGCGGATAGAGCGGACTGACGAGGGTAGCAAACCCGGGAATGAACCTCCTAAAATAAGACGCTAACCCCAAGAATTGTCGGACTTGTGTAGCTGTAGCTGGAGCTGGCGCGTCAACGAGCGCTTGTATTTTTCGCGGGTTAGGTTTTACCTCGCCAGCTTTTATTGCATACCCAAGATACTGGACTTCAGTTTTCATAAATTTACATTTCTTAATGTTGAAGGAGAAGCCGGCTTCAGAGAGCGCTCCTAAAACAGCATCCAAACGACGTAAGCCCTCGGTAACATCTGGTGAAAAGCAAAGCACATCGTCCATATATGCAAGCGCTACATTATCTTTAAGAGATTTCAATGCTTTGTTAATGCAACGCTGGTAGACAGACGCAGCATTTCGCAACCCGAACGGCATTGTCAAGTACTCATATTGACCTTCCGGGGTCACGAAAGCAGTACGTTCTACCGAGTCAGGCTCTACTAGTATCTGGTGATAGCCAGATGCCATATCTAGTGAGGAAAAGTAATAGGCACCAGTAAGGCGATCTATTTGATCGTCAATCCTCGGCAGAGGATAGTGCTCCGGTCGTGTATTCCCATTAAGCTCCCTATAATCGACGCACATCCTGTCAGAACCGTCCTTCTTTTTCACCAACAGGATAGGACTCGCGAACGGAGAAGAGCTTTCGCGGATAACACCAGCATTTAATAGTTCTTCTACTTTGCCTTTGACGATGTCTTTTTCCGCGACGGATAGCCTATACGGCCTACGTTGGACGGTTTTATGTGGATCAATCGGGTCAATTTTTAAACAGCCTGTTTTTACGCGACGTGTAGGGATACCTTCAATGAAGTATTCGCTATACTTTTTCAAGATGTCTAATAACGCTTCTTTTTCCGCGCCTACTAGATCCGTATCGATCTCGCCTAGATCAAAGACTCGTGTACTACTACACAGATTTGCTTCTTTACGGATAGAGAACCTAAGGCAATCACTATCGATTTCGGCATAAATACCCAGTGCTAATACATCTCTGCCTATTATAATTGGTTCCGGCATCACATGGTCTGGCACGACATGAAATAGAAGGGGTAGGGTGATATCTTGAACTACCACCGTGCTCATGATTTGTTCAGTACAGCTAATATTATCTCCTATTCCTACTAGACAGAAGGGGTCATTATGCTTTGTGCCGGTCAGCCTATCTTTAAAACTACATTTGATCAATGAGCAGGCAGCACCTGTATCAAAAAGGAATGAAATAACCTCACCAGACGATGTCGACAGGGTACCTCTGGCTGACCGCCGCTCGCAGATGTGAACCTCCTTGCGTGCAATCGTCTCACTCGCTGATTTCTTCTTTCCGTCGGGGCAAGTGGTGCTGATGTGTCCCGGCTTTCCACAGGTGAAGCAGATCTTCTCTTTTTCTTTGTCTGGTATCTTTGTGGCCTCCTTTGGTTTTATGGAATCGCGGCGCTTGCGGCAGTCTTCAATTTTATGTCCTCGATTTCCACAAAAGTGACAGGTGCCAGAAAAGCGCGTGTCCATCGCGCTATTTGAACGAGTCTTCTTTGAGTCCACTTCGTTGGTTTCATGGTCATCGTGGCGTCTCTTGAGTGATATACCGCCCAGGATTCTGCAAAGCTGGGCTCTTGTTGAAATCACGTGCGAGTTCAATTCTCTGCGGATTAAAGGGTCTTTCTGCGACAGAACCGAAATAGCAAATCCTGTGACGACTTCTTCATTCATATCCACCTTTGGAACACGTTCAATAAGATTCCATAGACGCACAGCTGCTTCCGTAGCGGATTCCTTGCTTCCTATTTGAAACTTAAGGATATCATCAAAATAGTCCTGCATTAGCATCTGACGGTTAAATCTAGCAAGCAATGTTTCTTTTATACGGGGCCATGTTAAGTCATCAACCTTTAGTGAGGTGAGGCATTTAGCGGCGCGTCCCTTTAGAGCATGTGTAAGAGCTAGCAGTAGCTCAGGCCCGGCCAGATTACGGCTATTAACTACGAATTCGGTCACGTTGCACCAACCTTGTATGTCTGCGTCGGTTTCGTCTGGGTCAAACTTGACAAACTTTGCCTGAGCATGGACTGAAGGTGTATTCTGTGTTGCCGCGAGTAGGCGAGATAAAAGTGTTTCCATGTTGCCAAAAAAATTTGCACTTCCGTTGTCCGTCCTTGGGGGGTCGACGGTTACGTTATTGGTCCCCTGAATATCAGGCCCTCGGCATCCCACTTCTGATAAAGGCGCATAATTGTGATCGTTCCGTACACCTTTATTCACGGAATCCATTATTGGTGGGTATTCGGGCGAGGAGACCAGGTTCGTCGAAATAAATGTTGTTCCGAATAGCTTTTCAACGTATAATCAACTTCAGTATTAAATTACACTTGTAACACAGTATTTGATTAGATTAATTACGATTACAATTAATATGGCGTTCCACCGTAGCACGTGAGGCGCGAGCGCAACATGGCGACCTTCAAATCACAACTGTCAGTCTCAATCAGCATGGCCGCCACCCCAGCGCTCGGTGTTACGTCACTTTGACAGTTCTAACGTTTCGTTCAGAAATCGAACAGACGACACTAGCGTCATCAAGCCAATTCTCTTGATGCGCCGTCATATCTATTCGTTCGTTACCAAACAACTGCCAGTTGTAAACAAACTCTTGTCAAAATACATCGTGTGCTGAGCGGAAATCATTTGTTTAAAATCAACCGAATTGAAAAGCTAATTTATATCAGTTAAAATGCCAAAACACGTAAGTTTACTATTACATTTTACTTAACTTATGCTTTTGGAACAAAAAATGTTAATCATGCAAATACACCATCGCTTCAATTTTCACCTTCTAGACATTTATTTGTTGGGATACTGTAAGTTTTTACCCATTAAATATTATACACTTTGTTAATCAGGCTAACTGTGCATTATTTTATATAAAATAGTAAGCTTTTGAAATTTTTACTACATCGAATAAACGTGTAAAACAATATCAATTTTGATTCGTTTTATCCTCATAGTAACAGAACGGAAATATGTTAGTGTCTCTAGAAAAATCTTCAAAATCCCCAAAACTGGTCGACAAATACCAGGGTCTCTATCGAATAGTAAGAATGCTCCCAAACGATCGATATAATTAAAAACACCCCTTTAATGCGAAAACAAGGTAGGCGTTACGAGAACGTAGTCTCCATCTTTAATACAGCCGTGGCTAACATTTGTCAGAAACATTCAAAATTTGTCATTCGGAGTTTTGTATGTAGCGACGGGGATAGTAATAGCAGTGGTAGAGGACTAAACTTATTATTAATGTTATCTTATAATTAATCCTAATGTTTTCATATTAGATTATCATAATGTCTCGAATGTCACTAATTGGGTTTATTTATTGAAAAAACAAAAACAATCTAATATACATATCATACATATTAATAATAAGCAGGGATTTTATGCTCACATTAGAAATATAATATTAAAATATATATATATCAGCACCTGCATACATCTGCGAAGAAATTTAAAAGAAATGTAAAGTCCCCAATCCGCATTGGGCTAGCGTGGGGACTATATCCCGAGCCCTCTTGCATGAGAGGAGGCCTGTGCCCGGCAGTGGGACGTATATAAGCTGAATTATTATTATTAGTATTATATATATCAGCATGTAAACAGTAGGTTGTCTTAATATAATTAAACTTAAACTATTTGGTCTCAGATTAAAAAATTATGAACCGATGTCTAATTAAGCATGTTGCGCTCCATGGCTCTTTGGCAAACCTTCAGTTTGGTCTTTTGTAACTCGATAAGATAGACACAACGTCATCACGTCTCTGTGCCTAACACCCATCACAATGGTTTTTAACATCAAGACCACGTTCGTTGGCAAAGCTAAGTCAACGTGGAATTATTTCGTTGGCAAGGCAAAATCAATATGTTGCCCCATATGGAACAAGTTCCTCGACATCCACCAGCCTAACGGACTTTTTAGAAAGACGCAAGTCGGAGAATTTCTACCGTTGCAAAGCACGGACATTAGATCGGCCTTATAAACGATATGTACCATTAAACCTAAGTTATTGCACGGAACATCATTATTTAATGACGATTTCATGCAATAAGTACCACTTCGTGAACAAAAATTACTCTGTACCAACTTCAACATTAGCAATGGTCGAGTATGAAATGCGAGAAGCCTTTCAACGACGCTTCAACTTGAACTACGACTATGGCCATGAGAAGTGGAAAGAGTGGAACTACCCTGATGGCACAAAACCAAGTTGTATCGAGCGACAGCGACTACACCATTCAAGAGGCAAGAGACGCAATCATGCATGACGATCTGGACCTCGACTCTAATTCTAGCGTCTCATGCATTAACATCTTGGGAGCTCTAGACAGTGAAACAGAAACATGCACATGGCCAGGCTCAGACACTTGCGTAAAACAACTTAGGTCACATTGTAATGTTTAATACTTACCAGTTATACGCCGACTGCACTGGACCGACAAATGGAATGACATATCAAAGTCACAAATCTAAGGGATTATATACCCGTATGATACAAAGTATTAGATACATTAGACGTAAACATCACGCGATAGGGTCACCTTCAAGAACTGACATTGCAAAATGCAGCAGACCCACGGTTCTCGATGGTACCCGTATGATACAAAGTATTAGATGCATTAGACGTAAACATGTTGGTGATCCTAAATAAATTAAAAAAAAAAAACATCACGCGATAGGGTCACCTTCTATGAACTGACATTGCAAAATGCATCAGACCGCATATACATCACAACAAGCACGCAACATATGAAGCATCACTCGACTAAGTAGCAGTAGCTCCTTGAGAGACCAATAGTTCTTCCAAACGTTTTGGATCCGTCTTTCGCCTTCTTTGTCCTGTCTTTGGTTGAAAGAGACTATTTGCCCCAAGTACGTATACTCGTCGACATAGCGCAGGATCTGTCCGTCTACCTCAATGAAGATAATAGCCGGAAAAGCAAACGCTCTAACCGACACATAAGACGAGCGTGTGTCCAATGTAGATCAAATAACGGAAGCACTGAAGTTAACATTATTTGTACTACATGCAATGTCTTCCTATGCGTAGGCCAGTGCTGGCATCAATACCACACCCCACCTAATCGACATTAAATAATAAATTGGCCTCCTTTTTTCATGAACGTTATGATGTGAAGTAAATTGTCTCTAGTAAATACATGATAAGTGAAAAATGAAAATAAAACTGATAAAAATAAAATGTTTATTTAATTACGTCAACCTAAATGTAATCCTATTGTCAAAGGAAATTAAACGTTTTTAAGAAAATGCCCATATATCTTACATATAGGCATTAAATAATTTTTGTCATAAATTCAAAGAAATAAAAACATGTACAGGACATAAAAAAAATTGGTTTGTGCCGGAACGCGGATCCGCGCCGGCACATAGGTATGCACACATTTCTGTTCAAAATGCAAACATGGAAAGGGTCTTCTCCATGATGGGCATACAATAGTCCAAAGAAAGAAACCGACTGACGGTTGACACTGTTCGCTCCCTGTTTTTAATGCAGTACAACTTAAAGAATGTAAGTTGCAATGAGTTCTATAATACCATAAAGCACGTCACACATCCGAAAATCAAACTGTATTGTTTAACAATCAAAATACTATCATTGCACAAATTTCGGAACTTTCGATTAAATTTGAAGAATTTATCAAGCTATCACTAAGCACAAAAAAACATAAGCCCTGGCGAATCTGATACCGTGAAAATTTATAATGAGGAAAATTTCAAAGAAAACTTGAGCAACCTGATTCCAGAGATGATAGGCTGTACTGGTCCTTGCTCAAGTTCGCGCGAGCAGTGTCGCGTTTGGAGCCTACCTACGCTCGTACGCTCGCCTACCACTCACTGAAGACTACTAGTAATGGGAAAATTACTGAACTATCGATGCCACCTGAAAAAGTGTTAGTCTGGAGGCAACTGGCCTGTTTGGACAAAAGTCGTCGACATCTCTTCTAAATACCTAAAACTGGTATGGATGTGTTCCTCGTTATCTCCAGAATGCAAATCTACCGGTTTTTGTTACTGGAGAGGGGGACGGGTGCTACAAAAGAGGGGGGAAGTTGGCGGCCGAACGCCATCGGTTTTTGGCGCATATCTCTGCTTCTATTATACGGATTGGTTTATATTAGGCGTCATTTGAAAGTTAATTAAATTTACTATAATTGCTATTATGAAAGAAAAGATGTAAAATTAACCATTTTAGAAATATTTGGAAAAGTCTGGTTATAAAACTTTAGATGATTGCTTACTTTTTAGGATAACTCGAGAAAGAGATACTTTAGAGCGATTAATGTTATGATAAAAAATAGAGAATAATTCATTAGCTTTTTGAAAATATATTTTTTATTGGTATACGATAATAATTGTTTATGATAGGGTCAATTCCGTAACGCTCTTGCCAGTAGGGTAATTCCGGGGTAGATGGCCATAAGGGCGAGATGGTCAATCGAAATATTTCATGGTTCTACGGCTAGATGTCGCTAGTTTTTGTTTTAGTTCGCCGCGCGTCGTGAGTGGGAGCAAGGGTACGGCAAATATTTTGGCGAAAAAAAAAGAAAAAGTAAGTAAAATCTGTGTTGATTATTTTGACAAGTGAAAATATTTCAAAGGAGGTTCATGTTTTAACTTGTGGTGATGTTAGTTTCTCATAATATTGGTGTTTTTTGTTTTTATTGCAAAGTATACGGATGTCGTTATGTTCTAACCTCAAAATTATGCAGATCGAGTTTTGACTTGTTTTCTTTTTAGGTGTGGTCATCTCTCCCGGAAGAAAAGGAGAGATGGCCTGATTAAGTCGGTATGTCATGGCCATATGGCCATCATACACTGATGGTGCAAAAATGATGCCTTATTCATATAATTAATTTTTTTTTGATGCCAATCAAGTACAAAAGAAAAGCAGTAGCTGTCAGAGGGAATTGGTCAGAACTTTCACTTAAAGCTACTATTAGTGCTGTGAAAAATGATGGGTTATCCGTGCGAGTGGCGGCTATCCAGAACCAAATACCACGAAAAACGTTAGAAAGAAGATTGTAGAAGAATAATGACAAAAAGGGGCCTATGGGACCGTCTTCTTCGTTTGGAAAAGAAAATGAGGATAAACTGGTAGCTCACATCAAAGCCGAAAGAACGTCCCCTCAATAAAAATCCAGACTATACCCCATTACGAATTTTACAGGATATATCACCTATCCCACAAAGACTCGCTGAAATTCGCAAACGAGCTAAGCAAGTGGGAATGCTACTGACTTCGGAAGCACATATCGGTGCTATAAAATGCGCTGAGGAAAAGTAAATTAAAAAAGAGATCAAGAAAATACCCGGAAACTCCATTAAGAAGGAAGGACAGGCAAAAAAGAAAACGGCTCGGGTAAACAAAAGAAAGGCTATCCGAAGGCTGTTGGATAGCAGTGGCGATGTCCCGCTTGCCATAATATCGAAAAACAAGAAGAAAAAGAACTTGAAAGGGGAGGATAACTGTCGTGGACGCGGAGAAAATTATTACGAAACTCTTCTTGTTGAAGATTGGCTCCAGTGCACGATTTGTATGTTTTGGGTTCATGAAAATTGCACCGAATTCGACGATGCATGCTCCAAATGTGGCCAGGAAAAGAAGAAGCGCCTCAGTACCAAAAAATAAGACTGAAGACATACAATAATTTAGAATTAGGTTATGGCCACCTTTCCCATACTGGTATGGTCATCATACCCAGATACCCCGGGAGAGACGGCCAATTGTGTTTTTTTTTTAAAAAGATTTTTAAATCTGATCTTAATACAAAATATTTTTTGTTTGTTTAATTATCTAACGTTGATTGTTCAAAGTTTATAAATAAATAAAGATTTCTTTGATTACTCATATACTTTTTTTTTTATAACGTTCTAAAAAAACTATGGCCAACTACCCCGGAATTACCCTATCAACGGCGCGGCGGCTGGCGCGGGTCCCAAATCGGTAGGTATGCTATTATTAACATCACTGTTTAGAAGTCACGTTTTAAAATAAAAACTGCAATTATGAAATACTCATAAAAATGCTGTTTTTAATTGTATTATTGTAGTCCTAATGAATGAATTCGATACAAGTAATAAAGAAAACCCACAGTATCAATATTGGCGCACTTACTTAGACTTGGCAGGACTTGTACTGAAATTCATTCGTGCTGAAAGAGAAGGCGATTGGATGTTACACATCGAGGCAGTGTCGCAAATGCTCCCGTGGTTTTTCGTGTATGATCATACTAACTGTGCGCGATGGGGCACAATATATTTAACGGACATGAAATCGTTACACATAACTGCTAGGGACGTGTACGAAGAATTTTCTAAAGGCAACTTTGTAGTCAAACAAACAAAAACGACATTCAACCAAAATTCCCCAGATTTGAGTCTCGAACATGTAAATAAAATTCATAAAATATCTGGAGCATTAATCGGTATAACAAGAAATGACACAGCGCGAGATAGATGGTGTTTAACATTCAACATAAGATCACAATTATCAGATATGGCAAGAAAAATGTTCAAAGTCGATTATACTTCGTATCCAAATCCAAGACAACAAATATAATTTACTAGCAGCAGTACACGTTATCGTGCAGTCCAAGTCACACATTTTAGAGATTATAGTATTTAAAAAACAAGTTCGCGCTGTCCCTCTCACTCGCTACGCTGCGTTCCTGCTTCGACATCGCTCCTCCAGTACTCATTACATGTTTTTGTGTTAGTCCGAGTCACACGTATTTTCGCCAAAATAGTGTTCCTCTAAATATGTGTACCTAATTGTGTTTCGATTAATGTTTATTGTGCGCTGAATAAGAAGTATAGAATCAAAACATTATTTGAACTGCCGACCGCCGTACCCTCGAACGAAAAATTGATGTTTATTCAGCTCGGCAAGTCTAGTCTCGTTTGCCATACTTACAGGGCAGTTAAACTTTCAATTTGAAATTGTAGGTATATTCGTTTAGCGTAATAAACTTATTACCTAAGAAATCAATTAAGTAATTTTTACGTTCATACGAAATCACTACAACTACCTTCTTTTTTGAATAAATAAATTACGGAAAAAATAAGTATGGGGCTACAAATAGATTACAATTTGAACTTTAAATAATTGTAATACGTACTATTATAGTATTATTTACTAATATAATATTATTTAGATTTCATTTTATGATTGCATAAAATGCAATGTTCACTCACAATTATTTTTTTACGAGATGCTTTCGCGTACAGATTTAAATATACAAACCATATCTGAATAAAGTTAATATATACTAGGTAATCGTTTCACGAAAGCGGCTTTTACCATGTCCGATCTACCCTACCATACAATAAAACAGATAACAATGGTAATCCTTGCCGATTGGTAATAAGTGCCTATGAATGATAACAAAACGCGTCTTTATGCAAATGTACATACACAGTACCAACAAGTTTAATGAGCGTCTTATGAGGATACCTATAGGTATAAATATACAGGAGTAATGTCAATCAATACACAATCTATAAGACATTGGAAGACTATTTAGTCTGACTGACAGTTTAAAGTGTTTAATGTCATTAATCGACGTATACAAACGGGACGTGCTATGCGTGCTCCGATACCGTGCGCCCCATGCCCCATATGAGGGCCATAGTGAATCTATCGTATGGATCATGACGGATTAGGTAGTAGGCTTTAATCGGACATCGCGGTATCGTCGAGTCTTGGGTCCAATCGATGTGGTCGCCTCCTAAATTTGATCATCAGCTTTGATTAACATAATATAATATAATTTTAAAATGAAATATATTATGGAAAGATATACTTGATTTGTGTAATATTGTGGACTCCGTCTAATAATAATTCTCCTTTCCGTGAGTACTTAGAAGCTTAGGTTTACTGTGCAACAAGATATTCATCAAACAGAAAATCGGTATTAACTGTGTTGATTAAAGTTTTAATGTAATTTTATAATGCACATTAATTAATAGTTCAAAATTAAAACACATATTAAATAAATATTTTCTTATAAATGAGATGTCGACATGGTACTATATTTGCCCCACTTTAATAGTGAAGAGGCTATCATTACTCCACAATCATTGTGTCGAGGGCTCCGCTTTCACAGCGTCGAGGTTATATTTGCCCCACTTTAATAGTGAAGAGGCTATCATTACTCCACAACCATTGTGTCGAGGGCTCCGCTTTCACAGCGTCGAAGCTATATTTGCCCCACTTTAATAGTGATGAGGCTATCATTACTCCACAATCATTGTGTCGAGGGCTCCGCTTTAACAGCGTTGAAGCTATATTTGCCCCACTTTAATAGTGATGAGGCTATCATTACTCCACAATCATTGTGTCGAGGGCTCCGCTTTAACAGCGTCGAAGCTATATTTGCCCCACTTTAATAGTGATGAGGCTATCATTACTCCACAATCATTGTGTCGAGGGCTCCGCTTTAACAGCGTCGAAGCTATATTTGCCCCACTTTAATAGTGATGAGGCTATCATTACTCCACAATCATTGTGTCGAGGGCTCCGCTTTAACAGCGTCGAAGCTATATTTGCCCCACTTTAATAGTGATGAGGCTATCATTACTCCACAATCATTGTGTCGAGGGCTCCGCTTTAACAGCGTCGAAGCTATATTTGCCCCACTTTAATAGTGATGAGGCTATCATTACTCCACAATCATTGTGTCGAGGGCTCCGCTTTAACAGCGTCGAAGCTATATTTGCCCCACTTTAATAGTGATGAGGCTATCATTACTCCACAATCATTGTGTCGAGGGCTCCGCTTTAACAGCGTCGAAGCTATATCTGCCCCACTTTAATAGTGATGAGGCTATCATTACTCCACAATCACTGTGTCGAGGGCTCCGCTTTAACAGCGTTGAAGCTATATTTGCCCCACTTTAATAGTGATGAGGCTATCATTACTCCACATCCATTGTGTCGAGTGCTCCGCTTTCACAGCGTCGAAGCTATATTTGCCCCACTTTAATAGTGAAGAGGCTATCATTACTCCACAGTCATTGTGTCGAGGGCTCCGCTTTCACAGCGTTGAAGCCATATTTGCCCCACTTTAATAGTGAAGAGGCTATCATTACTCCACAATATTGTGTCGAGGGCTCCGCTTTCACAGCGTCGAGGCTATATGTACCCCACTTTAATAGTGAGGAGGCTATCATTACTCCACAATCATTGTGTCGAGGGCTCTGCTGTCGTAGTGTTGAGGCTAAGTTTGCCCCACGTCATAGTGAGGATGCTATCATTACTCCACAATAATTGTGTCAAGGGGTCCGCTGTCGCAGCTGTCGCAGTGACGAAGATATATGCCGCACTTTAAGTTATATGTAACAATTCCACAATAATCGTATCGAGGCCTCCATTTTCGCAGCGTCGAGGCTATATGTGCTTCATTTTAAGTGTCGAGGTTATAATGCTTCGGTCATTTGGTTCTTCGGTTGCTTTGCTCCTTTTGGTCGCTTCGCTCTTCGGTCGCTTCGCACTTCGGTCGCTACGCTCTTCGGTCACTTCGCTCTTCGGTCTACAGTCGGTCATTATACATATCTCAAAATGATATCGTCAAAGATATATAACGTTGCTCCACTATAACAGTGTTGATGCCAATGTAATGATTGAAGACTTTAATAGTATTGGAAGTAGCTTTACGCATGTAAATATAAGGGACTAAAGAGCAAAAATATTTAAGGTTGAGCTAAAGTTTACAGGACTTGTAAAAATAATGAAATATAAAGGAGGTTCTTGTTACGCTGAGGTAATTTAATAGGTGTTAATGCGGCCTAAAATACCTTAAACAAAATGTACGCAATGTCATTGCCCTTACAGACAAAGAAATGCTGTATGTAAACAACATATAGGAAAAAATATATCTGTAAACCCTTTAACCCAAATTTATGATTCGTACTCATATCACGCTGTTATATACTCCTTATAACTTCAAACGTCAGCTTTGATATGCTGTCAAGAATATACCAACGAGCCTAATGTAATAAATCCGGTACAATTTACTTACGGATTCTCAGCTCCAAACTTCAGGGGAACATCGCCGCATCAAACAAGAGGTGAACCGCCGTTGATGCACTATCCCGCGACGCGAAATAAGTGCTGTAAATTGTGCAACCATGCAACTAGAGTTATGCTGCCACGTGTTGCAGTCGCTTGCGCTAAGTAGCTAGATTAATAATCGCAATAAAGGGTTGAAATCCTTTAACAATAACATTATTATTGTCTGAAATGTAAATGCTCGGGTTGTCATATTGTCTTGCTGTAAAAGAAAGCTTAAATAGTTTTCATTTTTCGTCGCAATGCACACTGTACAGTTTTATTGTAGGTAACGTTAAAAAATGTTACTCCTTAAAATGAAGTACAAGTTCCAAGGCATGCCAGATATTTTGTTCACAAATATATCATAACTCAACACATAATCTACCTAAGTTCCTTGCCACTTGTTAGCGTAGTAGCCATCATCGTTCAGATACGCATAAGCAGATGAGATTAGCTATTTAGTTATAAATAATATCATATTACTATTTCTTGATCTGTGGTAATAACTAAAATTAGTCCATCTATATTTTCAAAGTGATAAGTTTCAAATACTTAATACCTACAGGATACTCTACTAGTAATTGTCCAGACTTAGTTTTAAAGTACTTACATATAGCCTTGATATTTATGGTAGCTTTACAATGAAGAAAATTCTCCTTTATCTACCTCACTCAAAGGCTATTTACCGAGGAAAGTATTGATTGCTGTATTCAAAATTAACTTTAAAGTGTCGTAACATAAAATTAGATTATATTTTAGGGTCAGTAACGCGCATGTAATATACCTCTGCAGTAGCGGGCATTCATAGGCTACGGTGATTGTTTACCATCAGGCAGGCCGTATGCTTGTTTGTCTCCGTTGTAATTACATCCAGAGAATGGTTGGTAAATTCTAAATTATACAAAATGGTTTGTTTATATGGTTACAGACAGAAAATGCCCATCTAAAACTTATTTAGAGCCAACTACAGCTTGAAAACACATTTACACTTAATGGCGTCCTGGCTTGTAAATGACATAAAAATAGTTGTACCTTGTGAATATTAAGATATATACAACTTTATCAATATACTACAGTGAAATCAAAGAAAGTTTTATACTTTTTTAATATTAACGAAATGAAATACCAAGAGCAATTTCACTCCTTAATTTTATTATGCTATACATACATTTTACATTTATACTATGTGGATACATAAATAATTATTTAAATTGGATATAAATTAATAACTTCTAGGTGGTACGTTGTTCTCTTTAGTCAAAATCAATGATATCAGTATGTTCGTAACATACTGATTTGATATCGATATTTTATTTTATTTTCGCATTCAGGATTTGAATTTAAATACAAAGCTCTGAACATCTGCTAGTAAATTATATTTGTTGTCTTGGATTTGGATACGAAGTATAATTAATAATCAAACGAACTTACCTGTGAAGTTTGATTACAATTATGCGAGTATCCAAATCCAAGACAACAAAGACCCGCCCCCCATCCCCAAAAATGAAAATAAAATAGTCTCTGTTAATAACACAAAAATAACTCTGAAATAATGAGTACTGGAGGAGCGATGTCGAAGCAGGAACGCAGCGTAGCGAGTGAGAGGGACAGCGCGAACTTGTTTTTTAAATACTATAATCTCTAAAATGTGTGACTTGGACTGCACGATAACGTGTACTGCTGCTAGTAAATTATATTTGTTGTCTTGGATTTGGATACTCGCATAATTGTAATCAAACTTCACAGGTAAGTTCGTTTGATTATTAAATATAATGATGAATATGATCTCCATTTGAAAAGATCTAGTTCGCAAAGAGATGAATCTGACACACAAAAACTAGTAGATATGTTTAAAAAGACAAAATTATTCGAAAAAGAAAGCGGTAAATTAATAAACATGTACACTGGTGAAACTGCCTCTGATGCTATTGCCACAGATTTACTGAACGCCAAAAACCGCGGTATACAACTAGCTCAAGAATTTTTAAATCAACGTTTAATTGAAAACAGTAGTTTTCAATAGTCCGCTCAAAAAAGTTAAGTCAAAAACATTTCAAGATTTATATAAATTGAGTATCACATCACAATCTGACAAACAAAATGCATTAATAAATGCAAATAGGTACTTTAATTAGGCACATGTTTACTGCTGTAAAAAGCGGTCGAGACATCAATTTGAGAGAAATTTTACAAAATGAACTGAGACACCCGCCGCCTTCTCTATTCGGCCACGAAGGACAACTAAGACAGACACCAAAATCTGTTTTGGCTAATATTCTTATTGAAAAAACAGAAACCTGCGTGTCGCTAGTTTCGGATCAGGTATCATAAAGAGCAGTGCTACTGGACGGACAAGCGTTAATACAAACAATTGGCAAACCAAAACATGCCAACACTTTTGGTGATCTTGCAGCAGTATTTTTAAAGTGTGTTTTATCTCACTTTAAATCGTCGGTTACTCCTGTCGAATTAGAAATTTCCAATTCCAGTACACCATTGCCAAAGAAATGGGATCGTTTTATTCATCATCCTAGCAATAAGGCAAATCTTGCAAATTACATCTCTGAGGCAATAACAGAGCAAGCCTCAAGTCTAGAAGGTGATTACGAATAATTAACTGCGGGCGGGATTAAAGATATTTTAAGCATAAAGTCTAATAAGGATAGAGATATTCTTCACTTAAAGTCCAATCACGAAGAAGCTGACACACGATTTGTACTACACGGGATGAATGCTTCTCAAATGGGTTTCGACACATTGATAGGTAATAGTAGGGACACTGATGTAATGTTGCTGTTGATCCACTTTTACGATAAACTACCACCGAAAGTTTGGGTGCAATTTGGTACATCCCAAAAGCCAAATTATTTTCCCATACACGTGATTGTGCAGTCGATAGGACCAGAAAGAAGTAATTTACTCGCAGTTCATGCTGTAACAGGCTGCGATACCACAAGCTCGTTTTCTGGTTTTACGTAAAAGAGTAGTTGGAAAGTATTCAATCAATACAGTGCTCTTTTAGAAAACTTTGGCTCAGACTGTGCACCAACAGACAGCACCATAAAGAACGGGGAAAAGTTTGTGATTGCTATTTACTGCGACAAGAAGCCGACTCTACAAAGTATTAATAACATTGATGAGCTAAGGGCTGCAGTTTTTCCAAATATTAACTGCCTAGACAAATTGCCACCTTCTCAGGAAGCCCTGGTATATCACCTTTACCGAGCAAATTATCAAACTTTAATTTGGAAAACTGCTGATACCCCCATGCAAAACTTACCTTCACCTGAAGACTCTGGCTGGAAATTAAGTGATAATAATACCCTTATCCCTGTGACTAGTTTGAAACCCCCTATAACTGCTAAACATTTAGACTTAATATCTTGTAAATGAAAAACAGACTGCCGAACAGCGAGGTGCAGTTGCGCAAAGCATAATCGCAAAGTGTATAGTAGGTGTCTGTCACTTAGGATAGTTGTTTCAACCAACATAATTTCGATGACGAGTAATGCTTAGGTATAGTTTGATCCATTTCTGTGGTGATTCTTATCTTAAGACCCGTTGTATTAATTCTGAATGGTGGAGTGCCATGTGGATTCAAAATGTTTTTTTTTTTTTTTTTAATTTTGTTCAATATTTTACTGGGGCAGTAATAAATACTCTTTTCAATACGAAATGAATGATTTTATGTTTAAATTTAAACTATTTCATTTATTAACGGTTACCACGTTATATAGGAGGAGTGGATTCCCTTTAATTATATGGACAAAGTATAGATCCAATGTGGTCCATATTAAAACCTAGTAATTCTTACTAGGTCTTATAAAAAGCTTAATGTGATTTTTTTATTGTATGTGAATTGTAGAGATGACATATATTATAGCTTTTTATATTTGTAGTCTGTCTTTTTTTAATGTAACGCACTCCCTTAGTTCAATTTAATACCAAGAAATTCATAATCTATAGGCGAGAGCGTGCAGCGATTAATCTCACTTTAAAACGCCACAAGCCCCAGCCCACATCTTGAAGGTGATTTTAAGTTATTAACTACGAAGTGGGTTCGAAAATGTTTAATATGTAGATGTGAGTCAAATAATGAGACAGATATTACTACACACTACTTCATGTGCAGTCGTCTTGCAATCATGAAGCTACGAACTTAACGAAGTTATGAACTTAGAACTTGACTATTTGTGGAAACATAACTTACTAAACTAAGATGAATTATTAAACCACAATGTTTATCGATATTAGATGATATGAGATAATACAAACGATAGCCTCTCATTTAGGAACATTATAAATAAATGTACTTTCAAATAATAATAGTATGCTGCTGGTTTACCGACGCTGCGCCGTTTATACTTTTTCCTACTCCTCTACTGTTATCTGTCATTTATGCATTCATTAACACGAATATAAGAACATACATAAAAGATTTCAAGAAAAGTCTATATTGTCTATTCCTCATAAAAGCTCTTGTGCTTTTATAAGCTATAATGTTACTGCGATTAATGGCTACCAACCTAACAAAACCAAAACGAATACAGTTTTAAACTAAGTGCATTGATGCCAACTTACAAAATATTCATTTGGTTGCATAGTAAAAATAATTACTTCATAAGTCAGAAACACGCATGTGACACCCGTAATATAGCAACACCCATAGACTACGAAGACCGCTTAGCGTTGCTTGTTAGTCTCCGTAGGCTACGGTGGCCAAAATTGAGAAAAAAATGTCCAAAAAATTAATTTAGCAAGTAGCAAGTACCAGGGCCTCATGAGTTACGAGGTGTCGCCGACCGGCCGGCCGCGGCCCGGGGCGGGCTGGGCGCGTAACAAGGTATGCTCGCGCATCTTGGCTATATACTTTTGCTGTAATTTGTTTACCTAAATTAAGATTTATTTTTGTTGACTCGTAGGAAAAATATTGTATGCAACGTTGTATAAGTAGGTCAAAAAATTCTCGTGGCGTATTCCTTTACAATGTTCGCCTACGCCTTCGGCTCCGGCTCACATTGTAACTCACGCCACTCGCCTTTTTTGACCCTTCTTATACAACTGTTGCATAAAATACTAAACAAAATTGGCATTGACATATATATTAATAGTTGTATGGTAATAAAATGTATATTTTTAGAAAGCTAATAAATGTATTGTTAATATTTATTAGATATTATTTACGCTGAATGATCTCTTTCTCAAATTATTCTGGTCAGTAAGCAAACCTTCTAGGTAAAAAAAATCATTTTCTTAAAAAAAAACTGTTAATTTCGCATCTCGGACTTCAACAAACCGATTACAGTACATTTGGTTAATTTGACTATAGACTATGTATTTTGTAATCAAATAATTTTAGACCTACACACGCCGTTTGAATACAAACTATTCTAACTGACTCTGCCCGTCCTCCCGCATAAGACCACTGCCATCATCTTTATAGTATAATTCGTCAAAAACTATATAGAAATGATTTACTCCATTTTGAAAGACGCAATCGACCTACAATGCACACGTTTTAATTTCGCATACACCAATCGCTTCATTCATTCCATTGTAGTTCCTGAGCTACGGCATGTTAAAAAAGTTAAACAAAATGTTAAAAAAAGACTGAAAATTACAGACTTCAAATAATAGAGCACAATTTAGTTGAATCTGGAAGCCAAAACAGAGCATATAAACAGCTGAACTCAGAGAAAAAATGGATACCAACTCTTAAAACACAGAAAGCAACTAAAAAACTTCAAACATGGGAAGAGCTAGTGGAAGTAGCAACAGATTTCTATAAAAAACTTTATAGTAGTGATAACTCAACTAACAAACAAAGTGAGAATATAGACCAGGACCAAGAGAAATGCACCAATGTACAAACAGCCCAAATTACCGTTCCACCATTTGACACTCAAGAAATACTGAAAAATATAAAGCGATTAAAGAACGAAAAGAGTCCAGGAGCTGATAATATACCAAACGAAGCCCTTAAAAATTGGAACTCCTGCTCTGATTGGTCCCCTTACTGTACAGTTTAATAAAATACTTGAAACACAGATAATACCTCAACACTGGGCAGAATCACGGATTATTCTACAGTATAAGAAGGGCGACCCAGCTGACATTAATAACTACAAGCCAATTAGCCTTGAAAAAAGAATAGAGCCACATATAGAAAAACACCAACCAAGCGAGCAAGCAGGTTTCAGGCCAGGGTATTCTACCACTGATCATATTTATACTTTAGACCAGGTAATAGAAAAATACCAGGAATTTAACAACCCACTCTATCTAGCCTATATTGATTACGCCAAGGCATTTGACTCTATAACACATGAGAGCATTTGGCAAGCACTGAAACATCAAGGAGTTGCAAGTACGTACATAAATAAAATTAAAGAAGTCTATAGAAAAAGTAGGAGCCGTGTAAAATTGGATCTATTAGGGCCCATTATCAATATAAAAGAGGTGTGAAGCAGGGAGACCCACTCTCCCCAAAGATTTTCATATCAGTGCTACAGGAAAAGAAAAAGGACTACTTATACATTAAGGGCCAGTACTTATCAAACCTTAGATTTACGGACGATATAATATTATATTCAAAAACACCTTCACAACTGGAAAACATATCTATATTCCGGTATCTATATTGGTCAAAGATGCGCCACTGGAATACGTAGACAGTTATATATACCTAGGAAAACAAATATCTTTTAAACCCTCAAGGCATTTAGATGAAGTAGAAAGAAGAATAAACATAACTTGGAAAAAAATCTGGGGATACAAAGAGATACAAAAATCCAAACTGCCAGTCAAACTAAAGAAAAAAGTTATAGACTCATGTATATTACCCAGCTTAACTTATGCCTCACAAACTTGGACATTTGACCGCAGAATAAAAAGTAAAATACAAACATGCCAACGGTCAATAGAAAGGAGCATACTTAATATCATACTAAGGGAAAGGAAAAAATGTAGACATTCGAAAACAAACAAATATAATAGATGCTGTCTACTCCTTACACCTGAAGTGGATGTGGGCGGGCCATGTGGCACGTGCACCAATGGATGATGAAATAGCCTTTATTTCAGACAAGTATTTATATATATATATATATCTAATTTCCATCTGTATGCCTTTTGTAGGCAAAGGCCTCCCCTAACTCTTTCCATTTATCCCTATCCCTTGCTATTGTAGTCCAGCAACCTGCTGCTGCACTCTTAAGCACCAAAGGATAGATGGACTAAAAAGGTTACTACATGGGTTGGCCCAGTTAACTACAGAAATTAAGGATGCCCCCGGGACCGGAGGGTTGACGACATAGTAAAAACAGCAGGAAAAGACTGGCAAAACAAAGCAGGAGACCGGAAAATCTGGAGATCACTGGAGGAGGCCTATACCCGGACAGGGGCCTTAACTTACTGAGATACACATAACTACATATTCAATCAAACAAGAATGAAAATATTTTGTAATTGAAGGAGAAAAAGGCTTAATAAATAATAATAATGCAAAGGTTTACTCAAAACCTGACATTCTAAATATTGCTAAATTTACATTTTTGAATATCTTCTTTGACATTAATCACATTTTCTTCTTCTCTTCTTCTTTAGCCCTTGTCTACCCTTCAGGTGTAGGCCTCCTTCATTTTATGCCACTGGTCACGGTTCTGTGTGACCTGGAGCCACTTCTTCCCCGCATTCCTTAGGAATGTCGTCGTCCCAACGCATCTGGGGTCTACTTTGAGGACGTTCCTCCCCTCATGGTCACCACTCCAGTAGACGTTTGCTCCACGAATCGGTTTTTCATGCTATATGACCAGTCCATTCCCACTTCAATCTGGCTACGCGTTTTACAACGTCGGTGACCTTGCTCTGCTGTCTCAGCCACTCATTCGTTTTACGGTCTCTCAATGTGATCCCAACTAGTTTTCTCTCTAGCACCTGTTGGACAACGCTTAACTTAAGTAATATGTCCTTGGTGAAGACCCAGGTTTCAGCTCCGTAAGTGAGAACTGGCAGGATACATTGGTCAAATATGCGGGCTTTTTGTTAGGCCTTAAATTTCATTTTGAAGGCAAACTCATAGATTCGAATAGGCTGCCCAGGCTAGTCGTACGCGTCTGTTGATCTCATTGGTTTGGTTCCTCTTCCCAGTCACTATCCACTTCACTAACCAGATCTAGCTGAAGGCATCTGAATATACTTGCAGAGAGTTGACGCTTAATAGTATTAGAGTAGATTACTCTAGTGTAGTATAAGCAGGCAGCGGAAGCATTGTGTCTTCATGACAGAAGGATCAACAATGTTGAGATTTCAAAGTAAAGTAAGTTATAGTTAGCCTTCAAGACAATTCTGATGTTCTTCTTTTTATTCATTATAGTTTTTTTCAGCTAGCCAATTTTTTTTTATCTGAAGCTAACATTTCCTGATTCCCTTGGAATTAATCTGAAACAAAAGAATAGATTATTAATAATGTATTTTCACAAAATGTAGTGCCTGCTCTCATTGTTGTGAGCTATTTTTAACTTAGTTGAAATAAAAAAACAAAATATTGCTCTTTGGCGATAAGAGCTTGTTTTTCTTGACTGGCTCTGGGACCAAAAACAGGCTGTGGACACAACAGGTTAACCTCTGTTAACCTCTATGTGTAGGTATGTATGTAGTACGTCATCTCTGGGGGCACAGTAGTGCCCCCGCCAAGATGAGCAAAGGGAAGAGCAAGGGCAATATCTACCTTTTCTCGAAGCACTTCGTCGTTTTTTTGAACCCTCATGCCTTGTGTTTGTTTAGATAAACAAAATTCTCAGGATTTAATGTCAATAGTATTAGTATTGTCAAGTATTGTATAATAAAAAATAATGAAGAGTGAATAAACTTTTCACCTTACGCCCATGTGACGGCAGTGAAACGAACAAAGACATATATTTTGACTAAATACCTGTGGCCTGTAGTCATAGACAATACTAGACTTGATAGTAAAATACTTTGTTGCTCCACAACACCACCCCTCAATAAAATATTTTACATGTGTAAAATAAACAGTTATAAGTCTATGACACTCAACAATAGACAGTTAAAGAAAAATACCTCTAATCAAACAACATTGTCTTTAAACAATTACACAGCAACAACTAAACAATCGTTAACATGGCACTATTAAATTAAACACCTTGACTAAACAATAAATGTTTCAACTTCTTAAAAGCTATTCCACCCAGAGCTTTTGTAAAAATGTCCGCTACTTGCTCACTAGTGTTAATGTATTTTAACACAATAATACCTTTATTTATCTTTTCATTAACAAAGCTTTGTTTGATATCAAGATGCTTAACTCTAATAAGACACCTTGTCATCTCAGCCATCTTAATTGCTGATTGATTGTCTTCATACAATACAATAGGTCCTACATGAAAACCAAAGAAAGCTGAAATATCTTTGAGGCAGCATGCCTCACTTGTTGCATGACTCAAAGCACAAAATTCAGCTTCGGTTGAAGTCAGACTCACAGATTGTTGTTTCCTTATGAACCAAATAACTGTGCAACCCCACAACTTGAAGCAACAACCTGTAGTTGACCTTCGATCATCACTTCCTCCCCAGTTGCTGTCAACATAGCCCACTACACTTTCACTACATTCATACTTCAAACAGTAATCTCTAGTACCTGAATGGTACCTTCGAATATTACACAACAGTCGGTACAACAGCATAGACGCACAACTCTGGTATCTGCTCAGTATAGCTCAGTATAGTAATGTCAGGTCTTGTACCAGCAGCTAAATAAGCTAAGCTTCCAACCAGGGTTCTGCACCTTCTTTCCAAGCTTACACTCTCTGGAGACTCTCTGTCGAGTACACTAAAGTCAAAGTTTTTGTCTATAGGCAAAGATAAAGGTTTACAGTCATTCATGCCATAGTTAACTAACAACTTATGTAAATATTCTTTCTGAGATAAAAAGGTACACTGTTTCTCTAAATTGTGGTTTACTTAAAAACCTAAGTATTTCTTTATCTTACCCATATCCTTCATTTTAAAGGATTTGCTTAACATGTCTCTCAGACTTACAGTCTCATTTGGACAGCTACTAAAAAAGAGTATGTCATCTACATACAATAACAACCATGTTTTGGACCTTTATACTACGTCGGTGGCAAACAAGCATACGGCCTGCCTGATGGTAAGCAGTCTCCGTAGCCTATGTACAACTGCAACTCCAGAGGAGTTACATGTGCGTTGCCGACCCTAACCCCACCCCCCTCGTTGAGCTCCCCCCCCCCTCGGTGACCTTTCGTTTCACTTTGAGAACAAACAACAGTCCTTTTCTGACTGTACAAAACCCTTGGACTTATTAAATTATTAAATGTTTCATTCCAATATCTGAGTGCTCCTTTGAGCCCATACAAAGATTTATTAAGTTTAACAAACTTAGCACTACAACCTTCAAACAATCTCAAATACAGTTCCTCATCCAAGTTAGCATTCAGAAACGCTCCACAAACATCCATCTGATTAATTTCCAGATTCATTTTTGTAGCTACTGCAACAAATATACGAAAAGTATTAAGTTTTAGCAACAGGGGCATACACATTATAGTAATCATCACAATCTTGCTCAAAACCTCTCGCTACTAAACTTGCTTTAAAAACATCTTCACCTTTCTTCTTGAATACCCATTTTGATCTCACTGCGCTTGCAGAGTCTGGTATTGTTTGGACCTCAGTCTAAGTGTTATACTCTTTCATTTGTGCAAGCTCCGCTTTGATTGCTCCTTCTCACTTGTCCTTGTCTTTTGATCTCATAGCTTCACCATAAGTTTTTGGATCACTTTCTTGTCCAATTGGTAATACCATGTCATCAAATCTCTGTGGCCTTTTGACTTGCCTACCAGATCTGGAGTATTGACCTTCCTGTGCCTTGTCTACTGGTATTTGTTCTAGCACTAAGTGACCTCCCTCATCTTGAGGTTCTGGCATTATCACCTCATCTGTAAAGCCATTACCTTCACCTTATGCTTCAGACATGGCCACCTCATCTGCACTCTGGTATTCATCTGGTTGCAATTCATCATCCTCTTTACTTGAATTTTGGACCTCTGGATCATATTGTGTCTCTTGTGATTTAGACCTAACCTCTCTGGCAGGGTGAGAATCCAAAAGAATCACCACCTCTTCCTTTTCTTTATCATGGGCGGGAACACAGGAGCCTTTATTTGACAGTACAACCACATCTCTTCTTATGTCAACAAACCTTTCTTCCGGATATTAAATCCTGTACCCTTTTGAGCTTTCATAGCCTACAAATATGCCTTTCTTTCCTTAAGGGTCCCATTTCAACCTCTTCTGTTTAGGGATATGGACCGCCACCTCACTGCCAAATATCATCTTTAAATTACTCAAATCAAACTCTTTTCCTTCCCACACCTCATAAGGCATTTTTCCTTCAACGTGATTCTTGCCAGTTCGGTTAATGACATAGACTGCCATATTAATGGCTGGACAGAAGCCTTCCTTCCCGAAGCCATTTATCATGGAACGTGCAGCCTCCACCAGCGTCCTCATCTTGCGTTCTGCCCTAGAGTTCTGTTCGGATGTGTATGGGATTGTGGTTTGATGTATGATGCCCTTGGCTCCCAGTATGTCCTTAAGTTCCTCGATTTACGAACTCTGTCCCATTGTCAGATTTCAAAATTTTCAATTTCTTGCAGGTGTATCTCTCGGAGGTAAGAATATAATGTTTGTTTTTTTCTGGTACCTCTGATTTGTGCTTTAGAAAATACACTACCCTGTAATTTGACAAATCATCTTTGAGAAGAAGGAAATATCTCGCTCCTCCCACAGATGCAATCTCCATAGGGCCCGCAACATCAGCATGAACCACTCCAAGAACTTCACTGGCTGTATTTGAGTTTGTTACAAAGGGCATTCTAGTTATTTTGTTCAGCACACAGTTCTCGCACTTCTTCTCACTGTCCACAAACTTTATGTTGCTTTTGTTTAGCATGTCTTTGACATATCTTTTATTTTGGTGATAAAATCTTTCATGCCACACATCCAGGGAACATATTAACGTTTAGCAGATAGTTATTTCCCGCACGAGTTCCCAAACCACATACGTTGTCGTCTTTTGTAATAATACATTCGGTATCCGTAAAGTCACAACATAACCATTGTCAACAATTTTCTTCACCGAAAACAAATTCCATTTAATGTCCGGCACATACAGTACGTCACTAACATTTGATTTAATGTATTTAGTCCCATCATAGACCTCCAGTTCTGTATCACCAACCCCAACAACGGGCAAACACAGAGACTTGTCATACGCTTCGCTTGACAGACAGATGAAGTGTGCGAAAGGGAAGCCATCACGTATATGAACAAGTCACGAGTGTGAAAGAGGCAGACTACATATGAGAAAACGTAACCATTTTTTGAATTCGAAGGCGGCCGAGGCGGCCAAAATCATATTGCCGTATTTTTTAACGTTAAAAATATACGAGAATCAAAATCAAAAATAAATATTAAGTAATTTAGTGAAGATGGTGTCATGTTGTGTGCCGGATTGTTGTGTTTCAGGGCCAATAAACCCAGGGAAATACTCATTTCACAGGTAATTATGATAATCGTAGCGAAATTTTCGTAACGATATTTTATCAAATTAACAGCATAAAAAGTGTAAAAAGCCAATTTATATAGTTCATTATAAGTTTTTCTTCAATTGTGTGTTAATATTTCATGATATTAGTCAATAATTTAGAATATTTTGTGTAAAAACCTAAACTGTTACTTTACGCTAGGGCTTGACAAAATGTTCATATGACTGTATCGATAACTTGTCGGTATATTAGTAGGTATGGAATTAGTTGTTCACAAGACATCATTAAGATATTAACCTTTATAACCGACTTAAAATAATAACGATTGTTATAATACCTTTTTTGAAGGTGCACATGTTCAGCGATAAATTTAAACTTCACTTTCCAACACATTACTTACATTTTAACCACTTTTCCACGACTTTGCCGCCAACACAAGGAAACACAAGACAGCGTATACACACCCAACCCAACTTGTCAGGCGGAAAAGGCGTGAAATTCAAATTTCCTTTGGTAAGTCAACTATTTGCGCCTACTGTTAACACTTAGCATGTGTTTGTGTTAACGACATTGCACATGTTAAACCACTCACACCCGCATACGACAGAAACCTGCTTTATCAACGCGAGTCACCTGCTTTACCGACAGCGCCGCGTTCCATAATGCTTGATCGGACTACGTTAGTAATTTAGTCAAGTAAAAACGAAAAAACGTAAAAAGAGCGTACCTGGGTCGCCTAGCAGGAGGACGTCCTATCGGACGCCCTAGGTATCGCTGGAGCGACATGGTGGAGGCGGATCTGCGCGAGCTTCGAGTCGACAATTGGCGAGAGGTCGCACAGGACCGAGAAAAGTGGCGCTGTCTTGTGTCGGAGGCCAAGTCTCATTTTGGGTCGCTGAGCCAACGGAGTAAGTAGTAAGTAAGTAAACGTCCCAGAACACCAAACCAGGTGAGAAAAATAAAAAATCGCAATGAGTGGCGATACGATTTTAAGTCGACACGAGTTTCGAATGAACTATTCGCAAATGTATTACAATATATATGGCCCTTAAAATGTTCGATATAGTTACGTAATGTGCTAATTATCGCACTAGTGCGGTAAAGTAGCTCCATATGTACTGTAAAATAAGTAACAATATATTTGACCATTGTGACACATGTGTACCTATATATTTGACCATTTTGATGCTGACTGTAACGACTGTAACTGTAGCCTCGGTTATCACTATCAGTATTGTTATTTACTATGCGTCCGCTGTAAAAGAAAATTAAAGGTACTAAAGGCGCTAATAAGGTCTAATATTAGTAATAATACTCATACCTATTACATTTTTTATAAAAACAAACACATTTGAAAAAGTAGTCGATAAAGCAGTTAAACATCAATAGATTATTAATATGTTGTAACATGACATCACTATTTTTGTTCGAACATAGACAATTTACGCACACACTAGCATTTCATTTTTGGTCACACTTTTGAAGTTTGACAGTCGTTCTATACTATCCTATTTCTATGGGCAAACACCGCCCATCTCCAACAAGAACAAAATGTTATAAGTTTTGACGTGGCCTAGAGTTGTGCCCGCTGGTCTTTAAAAAGAGCGCTCCGATCTCGGTCAATCGGTCAAAGGAACTAGTTCGCTCTTTTAGTTCAGGAACAAATCTTGAGATCCGAAGGAAAGGAAGGAGCTAGCTAAATCGTTTCTGTCCGTGGCTGCCGTTATCTAGTGTGCGAGAGGGACACCGCTATAGACTATTTGTTACTAGGTACCAGCGATTGATAATGACAGCGTTTTACCTAACAATAAAACGCTTATTAAATACTTACCTTACCTTATTCAAAACCTTACATTATAATGAGAGCAGCGCTCGTTTTTCGTGCCGGAGGCGGTCATCCCTATTATTATTTCCCTTAAAACGTCAACTTTTTATCTACTGGCAACACCAGGCAGCTACTTTCAAGTCTTTATAAAACTAGTTTGAAATCTAGTTCCCTCATTGTGTCTCATAAGCTATGAAGTTTTATGAAAAATAAAACTATAACCAGGCAGAGCTTGTATGTAAGGTTTTGAATAAGGTAAGTATTTAATAAGCGTTTTATTGTTAGGTAAAACGCTGTCATTAAATCCTGTACCGTTATTCAAAACCTTACATTATAATGAGACCTGTTTGTTATCGCCTGGTGTGATAAGATGCCAATGTGATTTCAGGAAGTGAAGTGATATATTAGTCACCTTTAATGCCAAACACTTAGGGAGTTCTTGGCAATGAAAGTGATAATATACTTTTTAGTAGATTTTATCCTGTAATTAGATATAAGAAGCAATTAGGATATACTGGTATTTTTCATAAATAAAAGAAATTATTTAACACAATATATTGTTTATTTTTCTTTCCAAATCATTAAAGGAAAATATGTATGTATACACCATAAGAATACACATTTTTATTCTAATTGATCACATTAAACAATCTAGTCACAGTACTTGATGTGTTATAATTACTTCCTTTAACTACCTTTTGATAGTGATTCATGAAAGTGTTGTGGGACCGCCAATTTCCTCTTTGCAGGATCTCGTCGAGGGGGCAGTTTTCTATCCAGTTTTTTGATGCAACCGCTGCTCTTATGCTTCCCGGCGTAGCTTTGATTTCAGCTTCTTTAAGGACTGATTTTATCCAATTTCCAATCATAGTTTTTGAAGCTGGTTTAGGTGTCCCACAAATGCTAATGAATAATTTTCTTATATTTTCTTTTCTTCTTTCACTTGAAAATTCTAACAATAGTTTCACCCAATACCTACACTGGATCTAAGGCTTGAGAATCTTTATTTTGAAGCAAACACCATCCTTGTTGTCTGTAGTCGGGCCCATCTGTTTTTGACCCATAGTCCGGCCAAAAAATTATTGAATCATCTTTTATAATACATTTATCTTTTTCTATAGAAAGTAGAGTCAAATCGTGAACTCTTCTTCCCGAACATAGAAGGAGAAGGCAAGCTGTTCTTCTTGAGCACTCGTAAAGACTAGTTTCTAGTGTGACATTGTTTAACCAATAACCAATTTGACAATGTATCTATGTCCCAAATTGGTGCCTTTTCATGTTTTGGTTTTCTTATTGAAACAGACTTCATGACATGACGAACTAGTGGATGAGAATTAAGATTTTTAGTTTTGTTTTGTCTGGGTCACATAAGGTAGAAACGACGGATTTGTGTAACGCAATAGTACTGTAGGAGAAATTATTTTTCATAAAAATATCTGTCAAAAATCTAGCTAGATCTGCGCTGTTCGGGTTTTTGAAATTAACGCTGTTATGTTGTGCCCACTCGCACCAACGTCGCCAAGCGGGCTTATATGTCTTTATCGTAGATTCGCGCCAGCTGGATTTTAGGAACTTCTTTTGTTCTGGGGTCCAATTTCTTAACGCCGAATCCCACCCCCACATTTCCATATCTCCATGGTCATATTTTGTACTTTGGGCGGGGGAGTACCTGTCGCTGTGTCGATCAGAACTTGGTTTAGATTTCGAATGGTGAACGGAGGCGCTATGGCCCGTTGTTTGAGGTCCGGACGCCAAAAAGCTTTTTCCCACTTTGGTACCACTAGGAGGTAACGACCTATCGCTTGATTGAGATGATTTAAGGGCTCCTCTACACGATGGCCCAGCGTAGGCCAGTCCAAGGGACGCAGCTATGCGGTAAAGTGAGATGGCAATATCACTTGCTCCCTCTAACGCATAAATGCGTCCCTAGGACTGGCCTTCGCTGGGCCATCATGTAGAGGAGCCATAATACCCGTGGTATCAAGAATGGGGGCGGGAACACCCATGTAAGAGTGTAAGTCCATGTTTGACTTAGCGCATCGTGAAATTCTGCGTTCTGGTCTTTCACATTGAGACTGACGTAAAGTGGAACAACGTAAGCCAGGTGAGAGGCAAAGAGATCGATCACAGGGGTTCCAAACATCTTGAAAAACATCTGAGTGAAGTGAGGGAGTAAATGCCACTCGGGCATTATCTTTTGACGTGACAGGTGATCTGCTTCTACATTGTAGAGGCCTGGCAGGTGATGTAAAGACAGAAATATGTCCCTTGCCATTAATATTTTGTAAAGTTTGGCTGTCAGATCCGAAAGTTGCCGGGATTTTGTTCCACCTTGATTCTTGAGATATGCTAATACAGTTCGATTGTCCGACTGTATGGCCACTGTAGTCTGGGAAAGATTTGTTTGCATTACAAGAACCTTGTATATAGCAAGCATCTCTTTTACGTTGGAATGCAGATATATTTCCTGGGGAGACCAAAGTCCTTGTATCGATAGGTTGTTTAGTTGAGCGCCCCAGCCTTGACCAGATGCGTCTGTCGTCAGGTGATGTGTTACCGGGTATTGATGAATGACGGATGCATTCATATGATTTTGCAACCACCAAAGGAGCTCTTTTTGGGCCTCGGACGGTATCCGGACTTCGTTGTGATGATCGGTTTTTAGGAGATGGTGACAAAAACGCTGTAGAGCTCGGTGATTTAATCGTCCGTTCCTGACGCAAAAACTTGCGAAGTTCAATGTCCCTACTAGACTTTGCATTTGTTTTAGGTTTGCCATCTTTTTTGTTAATAAATAGTCTAGCTTCTTTCGAAGGGCAATGCATTTGTCTGATTAACCACTTTAAATTTGTGAGGGGGCTCCACATTACACCCAAGAATTGTAAGCTTCTTTGTGGTATTAGAATCGATTTTGCCATGTTTATGTGCCATCCGAGAGATTTTAATAGGTTTAAGGCCAGGCTCACATGGGATTCTAGTTCCTCCCTGTTTTGAGGCACTAGAAGATAATCGTCTAAGTAAACGATGACTCTGACGTTTTGTTCGCGTAATATTTGGGCTATCCAATTGCTGAGCATGGCAAATACTTTGGGCGCTGATGAGAGGCCGAATGGCAGGCAGGTCATTTGCCATAAGGTTTCCTTGTAAATTAGCCTTAGAAAGCACCTGTGGGCATGTGCTATCGGAAGGTGGAAGTAAGCGTTTGATAAATCTATTTTGGCCATCCAATCTGAAGCCTGAATGAAACTCGGAATTCTTTGTATGTTTATCAGCTTGAATTTGCCTATGTATACGAATTGATTTAGGTTTTTTAGGTTGAATATTGGACGGTGTGTGCCGTCTGGTTTCTTGACCAAAAAAATTCGAGAAACAAAACTGGGGGTCATTTGTACTGGCTCTATGACTTTCATTTTTATTAAAGGCTTAAATGAAGATAAAACGTATGCCTAAATATATCCAATAAGACCACGAATTGTGTCCTGGAAACCGTCCATAAATATTTTCCAAAGACCTTAAATATTTTCTAAGGTAAGCTTTTTAAACAATCTTAAGGCGTTTAAGAACCTCCATTATATCTCCTTTCTTTCGCAACATCTACATAATCCTTACGTATGTTTGTTGCAGGATTAAAAACTTGTCAGTTTGTTAATCATCAACAAAATATATTATTTAGGCTGATTTATTTCATGCACTCAGCTATTGCAAATATATGCCTGTGGAAAATCCTAGTTTATACTTGCTGAATCTATTTAAGAGAAGTTTTAAGTCGCTTTACCTGTTTGTTCAATAAAGAAAATAATTTATTCAGCATGCATATGGAGCACAGTGTATAATTTTAGAAAAATATTTTCACATTTAAATCATACCTTCTTTTATCCAGAAACAAAATTAACTTGCTTACAATTACTCCATATTACTCACATGACAGGGGCGGATTAAGAAGGCGCGGGGCCCTTAGCACAATAGCTCGCGGGGCCCCCTGGTTTGAAAAAAAAGATTAAGTGCGAGTCGGACTCGCACCCCGAGGATTCAGTACCATCACAACATTTTTACGACGTCTTAATTTTTTTTTGACTAGTTCTCGATTAGTTTGTAACATGTTATGCAGTGTATCTTATACTTTCGCCATGTCCGTCTGTCCGAGGGTTTGCTCCGTGATCGTTAGTGCTAGATAGCTGTAATTTGGCATGGATACATAAATTATGCATTGCGACAGTACGGTAAAAAAAAAACTACTTATAAAAAAAATTAGGATGTTTTTTCTAATTTTTTTTTTTGCTTTGACCCTACAGTGTGGCGTATGATTGGATAAGGTCTTTCAAAACGAATAACGGTCTTCAAAAACTTTTTTTTTATAAAGTTATTATTTTCGGAAATAATCGCTCCGAAAGAAAAAACTTAAAGCTTAATATATACTTTCAATGCAAACTATAGTACCTACAAGTGTGGTATGCAACCTCTTACTACTATAGTAGTTCTGTCTATACACATTAATTGGTAGACATAACTACTACATTGGCAAAAAGTTGCAGATTTGTACTATAAGCGATTAGGAAGAAGGGCAGGGCGCGTCTTCGTGGATGACACGAACTATAGGTATATGATGTCATTTAAAATCCAGAGTATTTTTCTTATTTATTTATTTTAAGGAATTCCGATTTTTTTATTTGTTTCTTTTTTTGCCATTTTCAAAAAGCCTAATTTTAATGAAGATGTGTTATCTTATCACATTTCCTATCTTTTATATAGGTTTCCTCCTTACCTTCGGTTTTCATCATCATCGTCGATAATATTGTATTGTCACCGATTTTTCCCTAGTATGCGAATTTTTAGATTTCGGCTCGCCTGCTGCTCGGCCTTAGTTCTTGCTCGAAAGTACGACTTGCTGGGATAATTTGGATATCGGGCCCTATGCAGGGCTTTGCATTCGCGTTAGGGGCCCCGCTGTTTTCTTTTTATAACGGCTTTGCAGCAAGTCGGCATATTTCGGACGCCCGGCCAGCCGTAGAGGACCGCGTCCTTTGGCCTACTACGGGTAGTACTTTTTTAACACAGTATCTTCTTTTGTTCGTTTACGAGCTCTGCTGTTTCCTGCAGCTTAGCCATGCACAAAAGTTTTGAGACACTCTGCACCTTCGGTTTAATGCTAAACTCTGCTCTTGGTCTTTGCGTAAGTCTAAAAATTATTTAAATTTGGTATCGTCATAAAGAAAAATTTACAGGATAATAACAAATTATAATAATTGATCAATATTGTTACTGACTTACGAAACAAATACATTGTAAATAAAATGTGGTAGTACAGGATCCGCGGAGTGCGAGTTCTACTTGAACTTGGCCGGTTCCGCGTGCCAAAATCGCATGGTCAGGGTCGGAGCGCGGGGCCCCCCTTAGGCGCGGGGCCCTTAGCATATGCTTTTTCTGCTGTTCGGTTAATCCGCCACTGTCACATGAGTGGAAGTCGGTAAGCTTCCATAGTCAAGGTATCGTTTGTTAATATTTTGAGTACCTGAAATTGTCTCAGTTCCAAAATGACAAGTCTTGAATAGCGTATTATGCAAGTTAATAAAGATAAAGATAAAAAAAATTTATTGCCCCAACTACCAAAGATACAAAATAAAAAATAACATACAACGTGAGATAAAACAAAATACACTTAATTGCACAAAATAAATTATCCAAAAAAATCACAAATAAAAAAAAAAAAATTCTTAACAGTATTCTCCTGATATCTAAATGACTTTTTAAAATAACAACATATAAAATATGATTTAGCTGATATATGTAAATATCTAACATTTTTAGCCTGTATAAAAACAGTTGTGTGAGAAAAATGTTACCAAGCTAGCATGTAAGAGTCCAATATCTCTGAACATGTACCTGAAGTTCTAAACGTTTGATTTTCAACGGAAATGAAAAAAAATATTTTTTCAGCCCCGAGCTAGTATCGATCTGAAACTTCACACAAATCTTCTTTGTAGACCCAAAAATCATAATAAAAATTATCAAGAGTCTACCACCCCCGGAACTACCCCTTTGGTTGAAAAAACTCACCCCTAATACTCAAAAAAATACTATTAAGCCTTATATTGATCTGAAAATTTACACAAATCTTCTTTGTAGACCCAAAAATCATAATAAAAATTATCAAGAGTCTACCACTCCCGGAACTACCCCTTTGGCTTAAAAAACTCACCCCTAAGACTCAAAAAAATACTATTAAGCCTTATATCGATCTGAAAAGTGACACAAATCTTCTTTGAAAACCCAAAAATCATAACAAAAATTATCAAGATCCTACCACCCCCGGAACTACCCATTTGGCTTAAACAACTCACCCCTAAGACTCAAAAAAATACTATTAAGCCTTATATCGATCTGAAAATTTACACAAATCTTAGTAGACCCAAAAATCATAACAAAAATTATTAAGAGTCTACCACCCCCGGAATTACCCCTTTGGCTTAAAAAACTTACCCGTAAGACTCAAAAAAATACTATTAAGCCTTATATCGATCTGAAAATTTACACAAATCTTCTTTGTAGACCCAAAAATCATAACAAACATTATCAAGAGTCTACCACCCCCGGAACTACCCCTTTGGTTGAAAAAACTCACCCCTTATGCTCAAAAAAATATTATTGAGCCTTATATCGATCTGAAAATTTACACAAATCTTCTTTGTAGACCCAAAAATCATAATAAAAATTATCGAGAGTCTACCACCCCCGGAACTACCCCTTTGGCTTAAAAAACTTACCCCTAAGACTCAAAAAAATACTATTAAGCCTTATATCGATCTGAAAATTTACACAAATCTTCTTTGTAGACTTAAGTATCAAAAATGATTAAATATCAAGAATATGTTTAACTAATATTTTACAACTAAAAAAATCATATTTCATATGTAGCACTAATAAAATCATTAATGGAATTAAGGACAAATCCACTGATTACTTAATAAAAACAACTGCTCAATTAGTGAACTCAAAAATTACTAACAGAATTAGTGAAAATCTAACTACTAACTAGTGGAAACAACTCTTGAATTTGTGAAAATTGTAATCACTAATTGAGTCAGTGAAAATTTCACTAATGTATTGAATAAAGTCAGTAGTTTAATAGTGAAAAAGTTTTCACTGGCAGAATTAGTGAGAATTTCACTAATTCAATATATTGTCACGATAAGATTGAAGGGTTGTTTGGGAACAATTATTCGTTTGATTAAATTTATGCAGAAATTATTTTCAATAAAAATCTTTTATTAATGTTTTTATTTACACAGTCATGAATGTATATTTTCAATACATTTTTTTCGCATAATTTGCAAACGTAGCTGGTATTTTCCTTAATTTCAGAGCTTTTATCAGTTTGTATAATTTTTTCACCTTCTTTTTTAATTTCTTCTTCTTTCTCGGATTTGCGTACGCATTGTTTGTGTATTCGTCGTAGACATACGTTGCAGCGTAATTCGTTTTCAAATTTTTTGGCGCCTATTTCCTGAAAGCAATATAAACACCGTTCTTTTACATCTTCTGAGCTCTGTAATATTGTTAGAGCCAACGATCGCGATATTTGACTGGATCAAAATCTTTCTGGTACTCTTCATTTTTACAAATGCATTCTATATAATACGTGGCGAATGCTCCACAACTCGATTGATCTTCTTGTATGGGTCTTCTTTCCGAGTCTTTTTTGATTGCCCACTTCAATTTCTCCAGCTTTTTCAATGTTGATGTCCTTTCACATGCCTTCAACCAAACTTCTAATGCTTTTTGTACTGGTCCTGTTCCATACGGGTCTAGCAATTCTAAAACTGCATTTTTAGCATCTGTTATTAACACTCGCCAGTGATCATGGAACACATAGGGCATCAAGATTAGGTTATTTATTGGTTCAGCCACTTTCACGATTGACTTTTTCGGAGTGAATCTTTTGAGTCTTAGGGGTGAGTTTTTAAAGCCAAAGGGGTAGTTCCGGGGGTGGTAGACTCTTGATAATTTTTGTTATGATTGTTGGGTCTACAAAGAAGATTTGTGTAAATTTTCAGATCGATATAAGGCTTAATAGTATTTTTTTTGAGTCTTAGGGGTGAGTTTTTTAAGCCAAAGGGGTAGTTCCGGGTGGTAGATTCTTGATAATTTTTGTTATGATTTTTGGGTCAACAAAGAAGATTTGTGTAAATTTTCAGATCGATATAAGGCTTAATAGTATTTTTTTGAGTATTAGGGGTGAGTTTTTTCAACCAATGGGGTAGTTCCGGGAGTGGTAGACTTTTGATAATTGTTATTATGATTTTTGTGTCTACAAAGTAAATTTGTGTAAATTTTCAGATCGATATAAGGCTTAATAGTATTTTTTTGAGTCTTAGGGGTGAGTTTTTCCAACCAAAGGGGTAGTTCCGGGGGTGGTAGACTCTTGATAATTTTAATTATGATTTTTGGGTCTACAAAGAAGATTTGTGTAAATTTTCAGATCGATATAAGGCTTAATAGTATTTTTTTTGAGTCTTAGGGGTGAGTTTTTTAAGCCAAAGGGGTAGTTCCGGGGGTGGTAGATTCTTGATAATTTTTGTTATGATTTTTGGGTCAACAAAGAAGATTTGTGTAAATTTTCAGATCGATATAAGGCTTAATAGTATTTTTTTGAGTATTAGGGGTGAGTTTTTTCAACCAATGGGGTAGTTCCGGGAGTGGTAGACTTTTGATAATTGTTATTATGATTTTTGTGTCTACAAAGTAAATTTGTGTAAATTTTCAGATCGATATAAGGCTTAATAGTATTTTTTTGAGTCTTAGGGGTGAGTATTTTAAGCCAAAGGGGTAGTTCCGGGGGTGGTAGACTCTTGATAATTTTTGTTATGATTTTTGGGTCAACAAAGAAGATTTGTGTAAATTTTCAGATCGATATAAGGCCTAATAGTATTTTTTTGAGTATTAGGGGTGAGTTTTTTCAACCAATGGGGTAGTTCCGGGAGTGGTAGACTTTTGATAATTGTTATTATGATTTTTGTGTCTACAAAGTAAATTTGTGTAAATTTTCAGATCGATACAAGGCTTAATAGTATTTTTTTGAGTCTTAGGGGTGAGTTTTTTAAGCCAAAGGGGTAGTTCCGGGGGTGGTAGACTCTTGATAATTTTTGTTATGATTTTTGGGTCTACAAAGAAGATTTGTGTAAATTTTCAGATCGATATAAGGCTTAATAGTATTTTTTTGAGTATTAGGGGTGAGTTTTTTCAACCAAAGGGGTAGTTCCGGGGGTGGTAGACTCTTGATAATTTTTATTATGATTTTTGGGTCTACAAAGAAGATTTGTGTGTATTTTCAGATCGATATAAGGCTTAATAGTATTTTTTTGAGTATTAGGGGTGAGTTTTTTCAACCAAAGGGGTAGTTCCGGGGGTGGTAGACTCTTGATAATTTTTATTATGATTTTTGGGTCTACAAAGAAGATTTGTGTAAATTTTCAGATCGATATAAGGCTTAATAGTATTTTTTTGAGTCTTAGGGGTGAGTTTTTTAAGCCAAAGGGGTAGTTCCGGGGGTGGTAGACTCTTGATAATTTTTGTTATGATTTTTGGGTCTACAAAGAAGATTTGTGTGAAGTTTCAGATCGATACTAGCTCGGGGCTGAAAAAAATTTTTTTTTTTCAAATCCGTTGAAAAATAAACGTTTAGAACTTCAGGTACATCTCTGAACTATAAATTTGGCAAATTGCTTCAGACTAAGTTTTATGTATAACTACTACTAATAATAATACTTTAAACTTGAAATTACAAATTTTAAAACAAATCTGTTTTATGCTTAAGATGCAATAGGTGACTAGGTACATAGTATTATGATGCTTGGTTGGAGTGGAGTGGTATCTTAATTATATTTTGTCAATGAATGGCCTGAATTAAGTGTAAGAGTAAGTGACCCATATCTTAATTACTTTGAAATTAAATGAACACCAAAATATCTGCAGTTGTGTTTTTATTTATTTTGAATCTGTATATTTATATAAGTATACTGTACATCATTTAAAAAAAAATACACTGGTATGTGAATGTGACATTTTTCAAGAAAAATACACTAATTTACAATTAACGAGTGGCATAATTATTCTCTTCGAGCTCCTTCAGTTTCTGAACTGGCGTGAAAAACAGCTCCCTACCATGGTGCTAATGTTACCTTTGCTCCCTATCTGTCTTCTAAGTTTACTAAAACAAAATAAAATCATATTAAAATGATGTAAATAGTCCAGATATTTGATATTTAATAAGCCCTACAATTGTGACAGGAATAGTTACAGTGATGTACCCTGCCAGGGCTACCGCTGCCAGTGACACCTCAGGGGTTACTATGCAGGTACCTAGGTTTTAATATTTACCTAAATAAAACAATCGATTGTTTTATTCTAGTTACATTCAGTACAGTATAGGTACCTACTTACTGCTCATTTGGTAAAACTCAAAAAGTACGCAAGTAATTGCAAATGCCTTAAGAGTGTGAGCGCTCGCCTTTCGCGTCCACCTTTTACTAGGCATACATTGCAAACCTTTATTTTTTCCAGCATAGTCCGTTTCCAAATATTTTTGTTTTCGTCTAAAAACTTGTTACCTAATCATATTGATTAACATTTTTACTCCAGTTTAAATTGTCCCTTCCATAATAATAACAATTTCAAAATGTTTCAATAAACCGCGAGCGGCAATGTGAGTTGACGTACGAAGGGCGCGCTCAGCGGAAAAAATAAAATGTTTCGGTACGATGTACATTGCTGCTTTTCTTAGCGCAATACTTGCTCTTTGAGTGTTGCCATACTTTAGTTTGCTTTACATTGCTACTGACAGACTATAGTTACGCCTCCTCATCCCCAATCCAAGCAAGACGCTTCAATTTGTCTCGAACGGTGTCACTGACTCACTGTCACATATGACAAGGCAGTATGGCTTAGCGCTTTAGCCTGTCCAAATGGACGAAAAAAAAAAGAAAAAAGGTGTCACTGTCATTGTTGAATTATTGTTATTGTCATGGGTACTAGTTGGTAATAAGAGTGTAAATTACCAGTTATTCACATCTAGTTTGCTGTGCTCTTCCTATGATCTTTTATTTGCTTTACTGTATGAATTTTCGTTAAATGCCTCTGTACTTACTTTCGCAGAAATCGTAATAGTTTCTTAACCTCTTCGTTTTCTCTTTATTTTCAAATCAGTTTTAATTCTCTGATTAACAAAAATCATAAATGGTAAGTAACAATTCGATCGGAATGAATCTTCTCACTCCTGGTCCAGTGAAAAAGCGCCGCCGTCACTGCTGCCATCGGAAACGGGAGCGGTTTTTCCGTAAGAACCTTGCATCGCTGGAGGAATGCCTGTAAATGGTCAGCTTTGGAGGCTTGGACTTCTATCCAATGCCTGTTTTCTTCTTGCCAGCCGGAATATTCCCTAAAGTAAACAGAGATTGTTCTCAAGAATTGCACAACTCTAGGTCAGTGGGAGGTGGCCACTTCAGTATTGTGTTGCTTCTTCATGCTTTTACGTTTCCAGTATATGAAAAATCTTTCTCAAGGCACTTTATGTCATTGCCCTTATCTCCTTCTCAAGCTTCTCTACTCTAATCCTAGCGCCTTACATATTTTTTGAGAGCTTAGAGACTTGCAGGGTCTGAAGAATTCATACTGAGTGATGAGCTACTCCGCAGCTCTGTCAGGGACAAATAATTGTTTTTATCTCTTGACAAGGCCTTACTACTGTGGGTAAGGAATGGCAAAGCATAGCAAAAGACAAAAACAGATGGAGACAGCTGGAGAAGGCTTTAACCCAGAAGGGGCCTACAGCTGCTAAATAAAATCTAAATTTAAAAAAATATATATATATCAAATTATATAATTCTCTGTGGAATAACAAACCTCTAATAATAAAAAAAAAACAAATCTCTTAATAGGCACTCCCTTGTCATTTTTTAAAATTGCATCCTAATGTCATAATTATTCAGCTTTTTAGGGTTCCGTAGCCAAATGGCAAAAAACGGAACCCTTATAGATTCGTCATGTCCGTCTGTCTGTCCGATTATGTCACAGCCACATTTTTCCGAAACTATAAGAGCTATACTGTTCAAACTTGGTAAGTAGATGTATTCTATGAACCGCATTATGATGTTTAAAAAAAAAAACAATAAATTTGGGGGTTCCCCATACTTAGAACTGAAACTCAAAAAATCTTTTTTCATCAAACCCATACGTGTGGGGTATCTATGGATAGGTCTTTAAAAATGATATTGAGGTTTCTAATATCATTTTTTTCTAAACTGAATAGTTTGCGCGAGAGACACTTCCAAAGTGGTAAAAAGTGTGTCCCCCCCCCGTAACTTCTAAAATAACAGAATGAAAAATCTAAAAAAAATATATGATATACACTGCCATGCAAACTTCCACCGAAAATTGGTTCGAACGAGATCTAGTAAGTAGTTTTTTTTTAATACGTCATAAAAATTGAAAAAAAAAAATTTTTTCATCAAACCCATACGTGTGGGGTATCTAAGGATAGGTCTTCAAAAATGATATTTAGGTTTCTAATATCATTTTTTTCTAAACTGAATAGTTTGCGCGAGAGACATTTCCAAAGTGAAAAAAAGTGTGTCCCCCCCCCTGTAACTTCTAAAATAACGGAATGAAAAATCTAAAAAAAATATATGATATACATTACCATGCAAACTTCCAACGAAAATTGGTTTGAACCAGATCTAGTAAGTAGTTTTTTTAATGCGTCATAAATGGTACGGAACCCTTCATGGGCGAGTCCGACTCGCACTTGGCCGCTTTTTTTATTTACTTATGTAATAGTATTCATTCTCAGGAAATAAATGAATATCATTTATTATATAACTTGAATCCAATAAGTACTAAAAATGTTAATAAAATTAATATAATTTAACAATTATTAAAATTAATAATTACACAATACAATTTAGAATATAAATTTGATGGGATTTCCTTATGAGTGCACGGCTATCAGCCAGATTGGCTGGGCTTTGGTCTTGGATGCTTTCTTCTGCCGTCAGCTGCATGTAAACTTTGTAACTACTTTATATTTGTAAGTAACAGTAGTATGAATTATTTTTTCTTTGACATAAACTTGTTCTCTCTACATAAGACTAATGTAATTATACTCCACTACTATATAGCATAAATAAGGCTGAGAGACAATTTATATCACACTTGCAATGGAAATGGAAGCTCATGTACAGTTTCTATTTCAGTAGCTGTTGGAAAGGAGTTTTCCTGTCTTGGTTGTGAATGTTCTACATGAATAGATTAAATATTTCTATCTTCTTTGACATATTCTCATGGCTGGGGGATCTGAGGGATGTGACCACTGTGGACACTCTTCGAGCCGCATTATCTTGGGCCCGGTATACGCTGTAATATGGCTTTGGTCTCTGACAATGACATTACTATATGACTACTATGGAATCGTGAATATTGTTAAATGCATTAAGATCTAACATAAGAAGGGTAACAAACAGAAAATCTAAACCTATAAAAATAAACAAAACGAATCTAAATATAAATACATTTTATAGTTTGTATGACTATCTGATCCGTAAAATAATTAGTGCTAATTTTTTAAGTTATTTCTTGTTTTAATGTAGGTATTAAACATTAAAATAAATAAGTATCAGATACATTACCTACAGTACACAGTAAGCTACATAATACATAAGATAGATAGATATGAGTAGAATACTCTTTATAAGGCTTTTGTTGTGATATAAGATAGATAGATAAATCATTTATTTTATATTATAATTCATGATTTTTATTGCTGCTTACAAAAGTCACATCTGAGTCTATATCTTAGAAATGTTTAAATTTTCTTGCTCAACTGCTGAGTAGGTCGCCTATCTCTTCCTGTTTTATTTAAACTATGGTTCCAGAGGTAAATTTCATTAATCTTGATTGATGTGAATATTCTGAAGGGTTGTGATTTATTGTAAAAAAAATTGTAATTGTTTTTTATCACATGGTAGCTGGTTTGCTTCATAATTTTAATATAAAGAAAGCACGATTTGAACTCTAAACCCAACGGAAGCTTCTTTTTTGTGAAAAGATAATATTAGACATATTCAGTTTTATTTTTAACCGAATCTACTAGTCTGCTCAGCCGGTTTGGTCCATGATGTCTAATTCCCTAAGTGTCTGTTTCCACGAATGTCTATTTCCCTGATTGTCTATTTCCACGTATGTCTATTTTCCTGATCGTCTAGTTCCATGAGTGTCTATTTCCCCGAATGTCTAAAGAGGGGCCAAACGAACGTTCCGGTCGGGTCATTAATCATTCGGCCGGCCACGCCCCTTTTACTACCTGCTTGTAGTGATGAGTGTCGCAACTTTCACAGATTATCGATAGTATGCTTAACAATAATAATTGGTTATGATAGTTTTTAAGTAATTCTTGGGAAAAAAACAGTACAGACTGTCATAATAATGGTTTATTAAATTGAAATAAAAGTATAAAAATAAGGTTGTAATCACTAGATCTATTTTTTTTATAATTAGGTACATACTTTTTGTAAATGAATAATAACTAAATAAAAATAAATATAATATACAAATTGCATCAACCAGATTAATTTTCGTGGTCGGAGCTATCGGTATCACTGTCATCTTGTAAATTTATTACTAGACGATTCTGGTCTCTTGCGATATATTTTTGTAAGTCGGCTAGTTGCAGATATTCTGCGTGTTCTACACAATTAGCCCAGTTTTCTCTGGTAACATTGTCGACGGCTTGATGGAACAAAATTTCTACATCTGCTAAATTAAAAGTATTATTCTTCGTAGCGACCTCTCTAATTTGGGCCCAGATGAGCTCAATAGGGTTGTATTGGCAGTGATAAGGAGGAAAACGTATCACTTCATGACCTAATTCGTTTGCTAACTGGTCCAACGCATATACTTTCTGAATCAATTCCTCTATATTATAGAGTCTATAAGTTATAGAGGAAGCCATGGTTTGAAGCATCCGTTAATAAAGGTATGCAGTTGGCTTTGTTTAAATGCTCTTTTAATTCTTCGGTTGCCATAGTTGACAGCACATTTGTCACAATAGCTTGAGATTTTGTACGTGCACATCTAAATTTTTGCTCAAAACATGCTTGAATTAAAGGAGAAGAACAGTCATTTGAGCGAAAACTGTGATTATGTTGCACGGTGTGAAACGCCCACGTACCCTCAGCTGCAGCTATATCCAAATCCTTAGAAGTCGGCGACTCAGTTTTCTTAAAAAAACTAAGCATTGACGAGCTTGAAGCAGCGGCTTGATCGGCAAGCCTGTGTTTTTCTGATTTTAAATGTTTTTCTATATCACTGGCACCACCATGTCCAACACTAAAATCAGTACGACACTTTTCACATGTAACGTCTGCATCATCTTTTCTTTTTTTTATAAATGGATACTTCTGTTGCAAACTAATATTAAAGGAACACTTGCGTTTAGGCATTATTGTTTTGTTACAAATCACTACTTGAACTAAAACAAAACACTACATGCAGTCGTCGAGTAAGTGCGGGTGGAAGGGCGCGCTGTCTCCGTGCCGTGCCGTGCCACGCATTTCGATCGAGAAAAATACATTTTAAATTATTATTTGGTGTGTTTGCAAAAGCGGGACAATTTCAGCCTCGCGGGGGACACCGGGACAGACTGCCTGAAAGCGGGACGTATGGTCACGTTATCTAGCTATAACATCTGTTTTACCAAACGGAATATTTCTTCTTCGAAGCCATTCTTGAATATCCGCCTTACTCGTATGTGTGTTCGGTAATTTTCGGTTTGCAAGGAATGATAACTGGCATTGTCGACGATAATCACTGATGGTTCTTCAAGGACTTTTAAAAAGTTTTCGAACCACTCCATGTATGTTTCACCATTCATCTCGGTATGGTAGTCCTCGTTCTTTGATTTTACGGCTCTGAATAATAATTTTGCTTCAGGCACAAAACCAGTCCTCGCAGATCCAGCATGGTAAAGAATAAGTCGGGCCCCCTTTCCTGTTTTTTGATTTCGGAATCCTCCAATATTATTTTCGTCGTGCCACATAAGTTTCCTCGAGTGGTTTTGTTTTGATTAACCCAAGTCTCGTCGAGGTAAAATCGTGGGCGAGAATCGTCACCTCTTATCAGGTGGTCCATTTTTCTCAAAAAGTCCATTCTAGCACACACAATATCGCTCCTTTCCATCAAATATTTGCGTCCGTCGTCGCTCTTTTTGTATTTTTTTAGTACGGAAAGTAGCTTGCTTTCGCTATACCTTGCACATCCATATAAGTATAAATATATAGATCCATATGTATAGCAATTTATGTACCTAAGCTATGTTCCTATGTAAAAGTAAGCAATAAAGATATTGATTGATTGATTGATCATCAAGTGATTTGTCATTTGGGATTATTGCAGAACTAGAACTAGCCTTCAAATCCATAGTCTCGTTCAGCGGTTTATCTTTTATTTCGTTTACCGTCGTGTGATTAACGGTCGTCGCGATGTTTACAGCGGGCATTTTTATCTGCGGTTCATGTTTCGCAGGTTGAACGTTGCGCTTCTCCCGTAGGTGCAATTTAGCTTGCGCGGCTATCCGCTGTCTCGTTCGTACAGCTGCTGGTCGCTGTGCTCGCGGCAGTGCATGTGTGGATGCAGGAGCGGGACGGCTGGACGGTGTTGACACATTACTTGTCGTTATCGGGGTTGACGGTGCAGACGCAATGATAACTTTGTCAGAACTCTCCGTTTTTTGGTTAATACAACGGATTTTATTTCACTGTTTGAAGATCACTCTTTAAAGAAAGAAAGATAAGAAATGACATTCGAATATAAAGGTCACTTGAATGTCATTTTGTCTCACTCAGTGAGCAAAATGCGATTTTTCGCACTGTTTTTAAGCAGAAAATTATCCTTGTTTGAGCTGCTGAGTTGAAAAATGTATTGTTTAACTATGTACAAAGATGTTGACAATGATTCTTTGGGTGATAGGTTAGTCTCAAAGACCTCGAAGTGAAACAAGTCGAGTTGGAGAATACTTGTATTTTCGTATTGCATAGAAGTTCTATGATAGAACACATGTCGTGGGGCAATGATGATGCGCTCTGGGCGGCGGTCGCGAGCAGAAGAAAGGAAACCGAGGAAACTTCGAGAAGTATTTTTTTAGGGCTAAAACGCCATATTGTGAACCCCGGGTCGCGCGACCAATCAGAGCGACCCGCGGAAGGGTGACGGGCTTTGATTGGTCGCGCGAGTCGACTGGGCACAGATTAAGCAACTAATTGATAATTGCGCGCGAGAGGTGTGAAATTATGATTGATTGCACGACAGTAGTGGCACAGTGGCGCCACATCACCCCCCCACGGAGAGAACTAATTAAGCTTAAGCTAATTAGAAATACATTAGACAGTTTATATACAGAGGTTAGTATCATTGGTTACAACATAGGTAGAGAATTATATTCGACCTAGAAAAACTACAGTACACTTTTGTACTAGAGTTACAACGCAGTACACTGGTTACAGCACAGTTCTAAATGGCAGTTAAGTATTATGACAAATCATTTTTCGGCCACGTAGGCAAATTTTACAGTATGCTTTACACTTATGATACGGTATAATATAAAATAGAAATGTACACTTTAGATTAAATGTAGTACAGTTATAAGTTTACACAAAAATATATTAGATTTTATATAGCTATACTTAGGTAGTCTAAGAGATCAAATCAATGCATAACAACTTGTAGCCTTGTAGCAACATGTAGTTGGAGATAAATTATTTTCAATGATAAGCCCTACTCGTGATAATAATACCTAAGGGCATGAAAAATAAAATGGTTAGTGCGTTAAATGGAGAATAAAAATGACTGAATTTTTTTTATTTTATTTTATTAGGGACAAAAAACAGTAACACACAGGTTTAGACACAAAAATAAAATACAAAGAATAATGAAGTGTGAGACCAACAACATCGTCCACAGATTACTAGATTACCTACTGATAAATCTACAATATATAGCGCTAGGTAACAATATAAAGGATATAAAACTAAAATTAACACAGCTACGGTTACAACACATGTTTATAGATATTAACATGAATTATGTTATATATCGTTAGGCAGTTTGAAGCGGACTTTTCTACCCGATCGTGTGGAATACTCGGGCGGGGGCGGATCAGCTGATGGCGGGGAAGGCATTATATCAGCTGTTGGAGGCACAACTGGTACCGGGGTCGTTGAGGCCGGTTTTGGAGGGCTCGACGACGCTGAGGGCGGAACTTGCGGTACCTGAGAGGGGGCAGCGATGTCGGCCCGGTTAGGTGGGCTCGTGGGGTCCTCCGTTTGAATATAGGCATCTATACTTGTCTCCACTTTTTTTCCTTTTAAGAGGAGAGTGATAGTTTTCGCTTTTAGGTGCAGTATAGGGTGGGGTCCGGTATACGGTGGCTGTAGTGGACAGCGGACCGCATCATCCCTAAGAAAAGCGTGGGTAGCAGTGGAGAGGTCCTTAAAAGTGAATATGTGTTCACGGTTGTATCGAGATGCTGGAGTCGGGCGGAAATGTGCCATTTTCTTGCGTAGTTGGTTTACAAAGTCGGCAGGGTCAGTGCAGTGTTCTGTTGCAGCGGGTGGGCAAAATAGCTCACCTGGCAGTCGTAGTGGCTCACCGTACAGCATCTCTGCTGCTGATGATGCGATATCTTCCTTGATGGCGGTCCGCATGCCGAGGAGTACCATGGGGAGAGCCCTGGTCCAGGTGTCGTTGTGGCACATCAGGGCCGCCTTAAGCTGGCGATGTTGTCGCTCTACCATACCGTTAGCTTGTGCGTGGTAGCTTGTAGTCCGGTTTCTGGTAATGGCATGCATGTCCATCAGGCGCTTGAAGAGGTTTGATTCGAATTGTCGGCCCTGATCGGTGGTAACTGTCGTGGGGACGCACACTTCGAGAATGCTATCGGCCAAGTCAGCTAACTTTTTTAAAGCTATTTCCGAATGGTTGGTGAGGATGGATTGTCCCCTAAAATTCGTACGTTGTCCACGGTCCCTGTGAAAATTATTACTAGGTACAGTACCTCTATTAGTGGGATAGCGTGGTATCCATGGGCTGTGGTAGGCTCTTGCTCGATTGGGTTGGTAGCTGCTGGGTCCGCGCCCACGCCAGCCGTAGCGCTGTGGCTGCTGGAAACCTCTTCTGTAGCCGTAGTTCATGTTCATGACTACTGGCTCGGGCTGGGGTCGCGCCAGCTTCTCGTCTTGGGCAGCTCTGACAGCTTCTTTTAATTCTGTGTATTCTCGGGCAGCTAAAATGGTACTAAGACGGCGGTTCCTCAAACCGTCCGTGAATTTCTTTATAGCTAAGGACTCGTTGATTGGTCTAAGGACATCGCGCGCTTCGGGTTTCCCGTCGGCTTGCGCTATCGTTAGGCCAATGAACAACTCCTCGATCTTATCACCATATTGAGTAATAGACATATCGCGCTGTGTTATGTTATTTAATTGTTGAAGTAAAGAGACTGCGGATTTCTTCGGCAACAAATGTTTTTGTAGATCAGTCACTAAATCGACAACAGTTTCATAACTCGATTTAAGTTTTAGTTGCGCAATTTTATTAATTCGTGTTTTAAGGACAAATGAAATTAGTAATTTTTTCTCGCAACTTTCGTTCAATATACTGTCTAGCATTTCAATACCGGAGACCAATTTTTCCACGGTCTCCTCCTTGCCGTCCAAAAAAGCTATTTATTAAGCTGTTCGCTTCTTTTATTTCGAATTTTTTCTCCATTTTAATTGGTTTTTCGGTTACACACTCTAAGACTTTATATTGTAAAATTTTACTATAAGCTTTATCTATTTTTTCACATAATAATTCTAAAATATAACACTCCTCGGACTCAGACAGATCATCTAAATTAACAGAATTGATTAAAGATCGATAGTCCTCATATATCAACTGTGCATTGTCAATTTTTTCCTGACCTTGTTTTAGTTGCCTTCTAGCCTCGCCTAATTTTCGTAGGTATATGCGTATATTTTCTAAATTATTATATATAGTCTGTATTTCTTAATTCATACCCTTAACATTTCCGACGCTTTTCACTCCCGACACTTATCACTTCACACACACACTATACGTAAAACGTCGCGCTTTCATCCTCCACTTATGCGCCTTCCTCCTCGTCGCCCTTGGCCGGAACTGACTTCCTCATGGACAGCCTAGCTTGCAATTGTGCCCAAACTTGTCTCCTGACTTCTTTGTGTATGTATTTTTGCTGCGCCTTCTTGAAAAACTTGTACAGGACGCAGGAACCGATGAGGGCGAGTACGACGAAAAGAACGCTTATAAGGATGTTATTGACCTTTGTGTGATACTTGCTCGTGTCCGTCGCATCATTCGATCCAACCGCATTCTGGGTGATCACAACTTCTTTCTCCTCCTGTTTGCTGTATCCTTGTCCCATCACGCCTGAGTTACTGTATTTTTTCTACACGAAAATTGACCGTAATCGCATTAATAGTCTGAGGTACTGTCGCTTACGCAGTCCATATTGTAATAATCACGCTCACACTGAGACGGCGAAAACGCTGACACTAACATCGTGCGGCCCGGCGGAGCCCGCGCTCGAGGTCACGGTCGCCATGTGGCATATATGGGACTGAGAGGTGTAATCAAACACAAGTGCTTACTCGCGAGCGTCTGTATTGTCACTAACTCAACGTACATCATCAACTTATATCTATATCTTACACTACCACGCACACCTCAGGACATGGTTTGGTAGGCGTGTCAGCCACAGTTGCTTTAACATACTAGTGTCTGGGGACTCACCGGCTAATGATTTCAGATGTCGACGAAACTGTGACGGCCGACGGTCACCAAGCTCTTCGTTGCGGATGAGCAGTCGCACCCTCTCGCCGTCCGAGTGCGACAACCTGCGAACCAGCTCCGCCTTCAATGCCTGGTACGCGCTCTCCTTGGGCGGGTTGATTATAATGTCCTCGACCTCCGCTGCCAGTCGTGTGTCGAGTTGAGCTATAACGTGATTGTACTTTGTTAATTCAGTAGTAATGCCTGCCAAAGCGAATTGTGCCTCTGCCTGGGCGAACCACACGATCGGTTTGTCTGACCAAAAAGGGGGCAAACGCACTGCTAACTTATTAACAAACCTGAAACTGTCAATTTTGGGCTCTGAACTAGGGGAGCCCTCTGTGTGTTTGGCTACAAGTTGCTGCAATGTATTGTTTTGCTCTTTTAAAGCGTTAATTTTCTCAGTCAACTCATCTAACGACATTTTTAACTAAAAACTTACCTATAACCTAAATAATATAAAATTAATGTTACTTTATTCGCCGGGGCGCGGCACGTCGGTTGAGAACACGTGGCGGCGAAGCGCTGCGGGCGTGTGCGAAAAACGTAGTCGGGCACTTTAGGGCGTGGTCGTGCGTCTCCGTCGATGCGGGCGCCTGTGTGAGCGCCGCTGTGATTTGCGCAGGGGCGCGGGGGCTTCGACGTGGGCGTGGGGTCACCAGATTTGGGTGATAGGTTAGTCTCGAAGACCTCAAAGTGAAACAAGTCGAGTTGTAGAATACTTGTATTTTCGTATTGCATAGAACACATGTCGTGGGGCGATGATGATGCGCTCTGGGCGGCGGTCGCGAGCAGAAGAAAGGAAACCGAGGAAACTTCGAGAAGTATTTTTTTAGGGCTAAAACGCCATATTGTGAACCCCGGGTCGCGCGACCAATCAGAGCGACCCGCGGAAGGGTGACGGGCTTTGATTGGTCGCGCGAGTCGACTGGGCACAGATTAAGCAACAAATTGATAATTGCGCGTGAGAGGTGTGAAGTTATGAATGATTGCACGACAGTGGTGGCACAGTGGCGCCACAATTCAATTAAGAACCAACAGTTTATCCATCACGGACGTACGAGTACAATATAATTATGACTAACCTGTTACTAAATAACAAAATTAATACATGCATACATTATCATAATCAGGGCCCGTACATTTCATACCGTTGACACAAAAGTGACGTAATTAAACATACAGGGAGTTTTTATACATCACTACAAATTTAGATAACTTACCTATTGACGCGTAGAAAAATAAATACTTGTTACGTAAAATATACTGCTAAAAATCAGAAATATGAATTATTTAATAAACTAATAATAATAATCTATTATTTAGTTGAGTGACAATAAGATGAAAGTTAGACGTTTCTAGTGACCAACTGAGGCAGGCCTTACAGGAAACCGCAGCCAAATAACACTAGACCCTACTCATAGTGTTGTGTTCCTGCCGGTGAGTAAGGTTGCTAGAGCTCAACGAGGGGGTGGGGGGGTTTATTTTTTATTTATTTATTTAAACTTTATTGCACAATACATAGAGTACAAATGGCGGACTTAATGCCAGAAGGCATTCTCTACCAGTCAACCATGAGCCAAACCGAGAGATCCTAATTGGTACAGGGTCAGAATACAGAGTAAAATGACAAAAAAAATATCACAAAATTATATAAAATTATACGTACATAAATAATATGATGCATAAATATAAATACATACATATATAAATATATACCCATTGTGAAACATCATGAGGACGACCTTTGAACCTTGTCAACGGGGTTGGGGTCGGCAACGCGCGCGGCTCCTCTGGAGTTGCAGGCGTACATAGGCTGCGGAGACTGGTTGCCGTCGGGCGGGCCGTATGCTTGTTTGCAACCGACGTAGTATAAAAAAAAATCAAAATGTCACCAACCTGACGCGAAAACGTCTCGTTCTGAAGTGTCAAGTGCCCCAAAAAGTATCACTCGACCTGCCTGAAACTGACCCGCGAGGAAGCAAAAGCCATACGTGGGTGTGCATCCAAATATGTTTGTCCGAGTTGCAAAATGACGAGTAAACAAGTTCGCAACGACGATACCCCCATCCGTAACACATCACAAAGTTATCCCGAGCAGGAGCAGCCTGATGACGAGCATACAGATGCCGAAGCAGACTTCTTAAACACAGCGCGTGGGCTAGCGGAGATGGCTATTCCAAGTGAAATCTCATCCACACTCACACTCACTTTGCTACAACTACAGCAAGTTTTCAGCTCGATGAAAAAAGAAATGACAGAGTTTACAGCATCGCTAAACAATACTACGGCAGACATAACCGAGTTTCGCAAAGAAATATCAGACATGAAATCGAAACTGAAGCAACTCGACTCCTACAAGACAGAAGTACAAGACCTGCGGGCAGAGGTGTCCTACCTGCGGAAAGAGCTTGCGACCATGGAGCAGCGGAAGTATCTCAAGGATGTTGAGATAACTGGACTCACTGAGACCCGCGGTGAAAATCTACAGCAGGTTGTTAACATTGTAAGCACAAAGTTGGGTGTTCAGTTGGACTCGCGCGACGTCGACGATGTGAGGCGTGTGGGCAAGAAGGCTGAGGGCGCCGCCAGTGTCCTGGAGCGGCCCAGACCTGTAGTGCTGACATTCTCTCGCCGGGCTCCACGGGACCAATTACTTCGCGCCGCGAGGGTACGCCGCGTGCTTAACACAACAGATTTGGGCATTCAAGGTAACAACCGTCCAGTCTACATCAATGAACATTTAACTAAAGAAAATAGAGTTCTCTTCAGCAAAACCCGCTCAGTAAAAAAACAACTTAACTATAAATATGCTTGGACATCCAATGGATCTATATTCCTGCGCCGATCCGAAACTAGCTCAGTTATCCATATTACCAGTGACTCAATGTTAGATAAGTTGTTAAAGAATGTGCAAACCAGTGAGGGGCGCCCTGCAACAGGTGAGAGCAGGGATACAGCAGGTTTACCTCCCACTGACCCGACTGTGAACGCCCCGTCTTTTTAGAGGAGCCTTATTTACTAGCGAGTTGCACTGTCCCTGATCTCACTTGTTGTAGTAGCCTGATACTCATTATATCATATGTGTTAAATCTTGTTATGTCTCATTACGGTTATATTTATAAGGATTATACTTGTTGTTTTGTCTTCATAAGTTTAAAAAGTATTACTATTTTTAAGGATAACCTGCCGTTGTCTCAGTCTCAGATATATATGTGTATGCTAACTTTGATGACTTCTGTTACATGCAATAGTGCAATTAAACTAAAACTAAATCTCATATTAATCCAGAAGCAGTGCTACTCTTATAATGTTACTCTTTCTGCCACTATTTACGGTCATATATTCTATACTTTCTATACTCGAAGCCACTATACTCAGTTCTCACCGATACCAAACCAAAGTAATAAATTGGAACCTCAAGTGCCTAGTTTTGAATCTGGATACCTAAACAAATTGTGTTATACTTCTCACCTTTGCAAATCCTTATGCATATTAATACTATACACTTTTACATAATGTCAGTACTTGATGTAGCTGACGATCTTGATTCAGTTTTAAATATTACTTGTCATGACCTGGACTGCCCCGAGGCCTGCACGGGTATACTTAAGCCCGCGAACTTTAAAATAATAACTTTTAACATTCGCAGCATAAATAAGAACCTAGATCCATTTCTAATATCCTTACACAGATTTCAGGCAACTTTTGACGTTATAATTTTGACTGAGTGTAGGTTACAACCGCTAACATTAATAGAACCTATTCCGGGCTATACCTCTTACTGTTCTAAGCGCAATATTAACCAAAATGGCGGGGTTGTAGCATATATAAAGAGCTCTTGGAACGCTTCCGTATGCGAACCTCCCTTCAATGAGGCTTGCTGCCTGTAAATTAGCGTTGAAAATGTCGGAAAAAAACAAATGATTCTTTCGGGAATTTATGAAATATACGTTTTTTCCGTTTTTTTCGGATTTTTAAAGAAAAAATACAATAAGTCACTACAATTTATTTAATATCATTACTATTCATTGATTTCATCATCACTATCACTATGACCATATTTCAATTGTTTCGACTATCATGTCGTCGATGTTGCCCATTTGTAGGTGTTAATTTGTTTAGCCGTTCTGGCAAAAGTCGATTGCGATCTTTAGTATGCGTCCTTCCAAATAGTGACCTATTTCTTTCTGCGGCGGCAGATGATGGAGGAATGCTCAGTAATCGGATTGCAATTTTTGAAAGCAGTTTTGTAGAGCATAAACCTTTCCACCAATTAAGGGGATTTATTTTCGTGATAGGCCAAATACACTCGTTACCCCAGAAACCTCCTTTCGATTGATACTCGGCAAATTGACCCATCATATCGCTGGTGCTTAACTCCATATTATCTGTTAATTTTGTAATATACTGCACCATTTTTAGAAACTCTTCATCAGATAATAAAGATGACTTAATAAGCGATTCTAATAGTACAAAGCAATTTATTATTGCTGGCGATATTAATATCGATATACTTTCAGATGATGTGCATAGTGCAAATATTTCAGAATATTTATGTCTCATGAATGAACACGGTTTAGCGTCAGCCATAACTAAACCCACCAGAGAACGCGCTTGCTTAGACCATATCTTTGTCAGATCCAAATTTAAAGTAGTGGGCATGGTGTGCGACACAGACATTACAGATCACAAGATGGTCGATGTTGGAATCACCTCAACGAAACCCTGGCCGGCAGTCCTAAATAGGCGCCGATCACTTACCGACTTTGATGGTGTTGCGGCTGAACTATCTGTAGTCAATTGGGCTCCGGTTTTAGAAGCTGACGATACGAATCTGGCCCTTGAATTATTTATGACAACCTTCAAATCTGTAGTTGAAAATAACACGCGGGAAGTTATTCTTAGTAGAAAAAAGTTTACGTTAAAACCATGGATGACGCCAGGGCTGCTTCGATGTGCTCGGCATCGAGACAGATTACACCTAAAGGCCAGGCAAAATCCAAATGACGAATTTTCAAAAGTAACTTACAACCGGTACAAAAATTACTTTAACAACCTTCTAAGAAAGCTAAAGCACGAATATGAACAAAGCCTTCTCTTGACCCACAACAAGGACCCCAAGAGGTTATGGAGTACGATAAGAAATATATGCAACATTCCAAAGAAACCGACTCAACACCCGGACCTAGTTGACCCTAGTGACCCCAAGCAGTCTTTGGATAAGTGCAACCACGTCTTCTCGTCGGCAGGAAAAAAGCTTGCAGATAAAATCTTTGCTCAAACTGGGGAATCTGAGGGGACTTTGGCTGCCAAAGTCAACATAGGAGAAAGTCCTTCCGAATCCTTCTTATGCATCCGACAAATGCCAGCGAAATCAAGAATATCATTTCGCAGCTCAAAACAAATAGTGCACCGGGCCTAGATGGTATGGGCAGCGACCTGATAAAATCTGTTGGTCACTTAATATTGCAACCATTAACGCATATCTATAACCTAAGTTTAGGTTCAGGTCAATTCCCAGAGCAGTGGAAGATAGCATCTATCACCCCTGTATATAAGGATGGAGCTAAGAACGAACCTAGCAACTATAGACCTATATCCCTACTTAGTGTTCTTTCGAAGATGCTGGAGAAACTAGTCAATATCAGACTCGTAAAATTCCTTGAAAGGAGCGGAGTGCTTTCGGAGAGACAATTTGGCTTTAGGGCACACAGGTCCACTGAAGATGCAATCTCACTCTTGGTCAATGTAACATCTTCAAACCTGGATAATAACATAAATTGTATCGGCGTTTTCTTGGACCTGGCCAAGGCTTTTGACACTGTGTCTAGACCAATACTTCTTAAAAAGCTTGAGAAAATGGGGATTCGGGGCGTGTCCCTGGCCTGGTTCGATAGTTATCTATCAGAAAGAAGTCAACTGGTTAAAGTGGATTGCCACAGCAGCGGTCTGGATAAAGTCGTTTTCGGGGTCCCGCAGGGGAGCGTGCTTGGGCCTACACTATTCTTAATCTACATTAACGATATTCATAAAATTTCCCTCCCCCAAGCTGAAATAATCTGCTATGCCGATGACACAGTGATTCTTTTTAAAGGCGATACTTGGGAGAGTGCTTTTGCTGCAGCAGAAAAGGGTATGAGTGACGCCGCTTGCTGGTTTCGAGATAACCTACTGACCTTAAATAGTAAAAAGACTAAATTCTTGTGTTTTCATAAATCTGCCGCTTCCAGTCCCACTAATTCTACATATCTAATCAAAATTCATAATTGCAACAATGTCAGTAACTTAGCATGTTCTTGTGAAGTCATATGTCGTTCCAACTCTATCAAATATCTTGGCTTAGTTATAGACGAAAACTTAAATTTCAAATCCCATATCAACTGTCTCTCCAATAGGATTAGGAAAACGATGTATATATTTAAGAAACTTCGACATTCCGCGAACATGAGCCTTTTAAAAAATACATACATCTCTCTATGTCAGTCTCTAATTACATACGCCATTGGAGTATGGGGCAGTGCTGCAAAGACGTCAATCTTAATGGCTGAAAGAGCCCAACGTTCGGTCTTAAAGGTAATGCTCAAAAAGCCCTTCAGATATCCGACAAACAGCCTTTACCAGGAAGCTAAAGTACTGACAGTCCGCCAGCTTTACATACATAATAGGGAATGCAATAACCGGGCGTTTTTCATTACCGGTAATTTACCGACTCGAGGTCCCACTAACCGGTTAACCGGTAAATTACCGGTTATTCGTTTATGAAATAAAAAACATTGATTTTGCATTATTATTGCTTGTGTCCTTATTTTCGCCAGTAACCTTTAAAAGTAATCAACAGCACGTTATAGAAACATCGACAAAACAAAATAATGAAAATAAACTATAAACATTAAACAAGATATATTTACTAATCATATTAAATAAAAAATCAAACATGTATCATTTCAAAGCGAAATGAACTTGTACATTAAATAAGCAACATCAAACTTTTTTAATTCTTTAAAAATCGCAGTAATCAAAGGGTAACAAAAATTATAACTAAAGAGTGACAGTCGTCATTTAAATGTCATACAAGTTTGCATTTACACATCTATCAATATAATATTGTTATTAAAGTAACTAAAACCGTAATCATCTAGTAAATATAAGAAAAAAAAAATTAACAGCAAGATAAGTTTCATATCATTTTAACACTAGTTACTTTAAAATTGCACTTTAAGAGGCCGTTATCGATTTTAGTCGCAAAAATGTCAAATTGATAGATTAAGCGCATGAAATTGTACACCTTTTGTTAACTATTAAAAATAACAAGTACTGGTTTCTTTTAGCACGTCTTGTTATCTTTCATTATAATCAATTTTTTTTTTTTTTAAACAGACTCACTTAATTAGTAATGATTTTTTTTCTGATGGACGTTTAGGTAAACGCGCGAAAAGCAGTGACTTTGTCGATCTTATTTGTAAATTTCGTTAAGTTTGGACTGCTAAAAATGGTAATTTTGTATTACACATATCCTGTACTTCAACTTTAATAAACTACATTTTTGTTACTATAAATTTGAAGTAGTGTAAATGAAAGTTAGACGAAATCAATTTTCTTCAGAAATTACTTCAAAACAAGTGACAATTACTCTGAAAATTGACTAATTTCAACGTAATTTTGATACTTAAACAATCTACAACATTTGCTGAAACTGTTCTTATACATCATTTTGTATAATTTACTACCATAATTTATATGAATTTTTAAAAACTATCCCTTCTCGTCACCTATTACCGGGGACGCACGCTTGCGACCTCATTGTTAAAAGGCAAGATGAAAAAACGTGCTAATAAAAACCAATACTTGTTATTTAGATATTACGTAACAAAAGGTGTACAATTCCAACGACTAAATCTATCAATTTAAATTTTTTGCTCTAAAATCGTTACCGGGCTCTTAAGATAGGAGTTGGAATCAGGAACATGTCATCGTCAGATCATTCTGTTTATTATATATAAAATAATTGCGTTTGTTAAATATCTAGGCGATTAATTAGAACGTTGCTTAGACATTCGTGAACGATATCTTGAACACAAGTAACCAGCGGTAGAAAATGTTCTTTCGCATTCCACACTTGTCGGACACTACAGACTAAAACAAAGGACACTGAACATAGTAAGGCGGGTCGGGTAGGGGTGGCGAGAAGGGAAAGGGCGAGGGATTAGCGACCACTCATTTGTCACAAAACATTGCTTCCTAGTTCCTACTCCGACGAGATCATAAGATGCAGAAAAGTATGTATTTTAAGTGTCTCTTCGTAATCGTAAACCGTAGTAATTGTTTTTTTTTTGTAAGTACGAAGATATAGATAGGCTAATTCAACAGGTTGTTACATTTTTATTTGCCTATACAACGTTCGGTAAATTCCCGGTTACGGCTGGAAATTAGCGGTATTTTACCGCCTGTAATATTGGTCAAATTACCGGGTAACCGGTTAACCGGTTAACCGGTTAGCATTCCCTAATACATAAAGTCTGTCATTCGATTCATAAACGCGCTGCTAAATCCGAATATTATTCGAAATTACTATCTAAACGCGTATTCAAGTTGCCTGTTCCGAGGGTTAACACTGCTTTTGGGAGACGTTTTGGCGACTTCCTCTGCTCTTCGATTTACAACATGGCCGTAAAGTTTCAGAGCGAATTAATTAATTGCACTGTGCATGTAGCCAAAAGGTTACTCTTCAACTGGTTGTTGTCACTTGATTATAGCGAAACTGAGACATTACTCCTAAGAATTGTTTAACATTAACTTTATTAATTATATAAAATGAACTTGACTACAAGATTAGTATAGAACCGAAGCTATAAAGAATGAAGCATTAGATAATTAGTTAAAAACTGAAAACTGCATGTATCAACTTAGGTATAAACCTGAATGTCATATTTATTATATAAAAATAAATTTTCGTTTTTCGTTGACTTGCATGACATTTATATGTACTTCTGGTCTCCCGCGATACAGGCCTAGCCTAGTGCGGGGACTCCTGGAAACTCTGTTGTCAATCTAGTTATGCACCAACTCTTAAAAACAACCGCTGTATACTTTTTCTGTGTCCTTTCTTGTGCAATAAACATATTTTTTATCTTTATCTTTATCTTTAACCCTGACTGACCGGTTGACGTAACCATTGGTTCACTATGACGTTAGATAGCAAGGTGTTGCCAGTACAGTATAAATAGTCACGTTACAGTAGCGTGACGTCATTTTTCCGTCGACGACATGAAATATACGGGCATTGCTAATAAGCAAGTCAAATGATTCTTTCAGAAATCAGTGTGTTTCACCACTGCAGCAGCTCACTATATGGTTCTGTACAACGGGAGATTTGATACCAAAGTCGGAGATTAGGTATGGTGGTATACATAATATCACGCCCTGTAAAATTGTGAGAAGAGTAGCGAGGCCATTTGTTTATTGCGAACAAGGTATATTTCGTTGCCTCAAAAGCGTAATGAAATATTGTCTTTGCAACAGGATTTTTACAAGATAGGACGTTTTCCAAAAGTCATTGCTGCACTGGATTACTCTCACATCAAAATAATCTTTTGGTTTTAAATCACATACATTTTTGATTTTCTTGGTCAACATGTTTAAATTAATCAAATAAAATATCATAGCCTTTTTAATGGGACTTTTGCGACTGCATGCCCTTTACCAATCTCTCGATTCTTGGTCCAGTGCTACTCAACGCCAACCTCATGTCAGCACTGGGATCCAACTGATTTCGGTGTTTGTTTTTGATCACTAGTAGAGATGGGAATCCCTGCTCGCATAAATTATTTTTGGGAAAGATACTGCTGTTTGAGCCCAAAAATCTTCAATGTTAATTCCGGATTCGAATATATCTTTCAAATTGCTGATACATTGCGATTCGATTACCTCCTCTTGTATGTCATCCGGCACCTCAGACACATTGAGAATAAAAGGGTTACGGATTAATTTCCGTATGCCTTTGTCTTCCAAATCAGGAAAGTAACGCAGCATCTCTTTTTACATGTTTACCAAATGCAGTGTAATATTTTCTTGAATATGGCGTTTCATATCCGAATACTGTTCTTCAATTAATTTATTTACCATTTTTATGAGTGACGATAGGTAAATATAAATAATAACTACTGCTGTATTTTATTTATCAAGCATGCTTAATATCACACTTCTTTATTTTCTGACTCGATATAACAGTAACGACGCTGTACCTGCCTAAGTGCCTAGCCTACTTAGGCCGCGGTCAATCTGACCCGACGCCCGCGGTGTGTAACGCCCGCTCCCAAACATATGCGTATGTCGATGGTTATTTTTCTTGGAATGACGACAAGCTTTTTTTTTAAATTATGATTAATTCGTACGCAATGGTAGTCATTACTGTTGGAAAGTCAATGGCACACTTTATTAATTGACATGCTCGTATAGAGATGTCTTTAGAATATTTTGGCTCTGGCAACTTGTGCGCTGTCATTTTTTTTTTGCTATCACGGATCGACCGGTAAACATCTCATTAGATTTTACTCTCGATATTATAAGTTATTTACTTAATGTTAATGTCCTTATTGACGACTTTACATTTGTGCATTTTGGAAATACACGGAGTGTTAAAGGACGACGTTGTTTTAGTTCACTATCGCACCACTTCCTCCTGCTGCGTATGCACCCAGTGACGGGCTCTGCTTAACAGGTTAAGATGCCCAGCATACCACGAGAAAAGGAGAAATCGTGATCCATCTAGTAAGTGGCTGTCGATCGAGTGGCAAAACCTTCAAAATATAATCTCTTACGTCGTTCTACAACGTTAATTCTACATATTTTTGACATAAATTGCCACGATGGCTGTAAATGCCACTAATGTCGTCATGGGCACTCCCGTCATCGAGAAGCTGGACGGGAACAACTATCTAACGTGGAAGTTCGCATTGAAGATGATTTTGATCACGGAAGGATTGTGGGACACAATAGACAGGGAGTCGGACGAGGCTTTGACGGGCACAGATGCCGCGCGCGACCAGCGCGCTTTGGCACGTGTCTGTCTCAACATAAAACCGGCTTTATTTCAATACGTTCGGACTGCGACAACAGCTAAAGAAGCGTGGAAAATCTTGTCGGACATATTTGAGGACAAAGGGCTGTATCGGCGAGTGTTACTTTTAAGACAACTACACAGGGTAGATTTCACTGAGCATGCAGACATGGCTACATATATTGAACATGTAATGTCCCTAGTTCACCAACTCGCTGACATCGGCAGGGTGGTCGAAGATAAAGAAGTGGCCGAAATCTTATTGAGTGGCCTTCCGGCAGACTATGACACATTGGTGAGCAACCTAGAAACGTATTGTATATCTTCTGAAGAGCTGAAAAGCGACCTGGTGCGTACTCGTCTTCTTCAAGAGGCGCAAAGGAAGTCTGCGAATAACGGGAGCTCGACAACAGCATACATTACAAGCAAGATTAAGTGTACATACTGTCACCGAGTCGGTCACATCAAGCCCAAGTGTTTTAAATATAAGAAAGATAGGAAACAAAGGGATTCTTCCAAGTCTGCCACCGCCAATGCAGCTTTCTTCGCCCAGGACCGGACAGATGTCTTCTTGGACTCGGGAGCGTCTTCTCACCTTTCTAATGATCCAAACTTGCTCGGCAATATAAGGGATACAAAGAAGCAATCCATAAGTTTGGCTAACAGCGAGACAATGTCAAGTTCCAAAACTGGAGATCTTAGTGTTGCTTTAAATGGACAGGTGAGAACCTTTAAAAATGTCATGTTAGTTCCCAACTTATCCGCAAATTTACTTTCTGTGTCTAAATTATGTAAAGATGGTCATTCTGTTTTATTTAATAATGATGGGTGTTTTGTTTATGATAGGGGTCATAGTCTCAATAAAGCACCTAGCGACTATATGGCTATAGCTAACTGTGTTAATGGAATCTATAAACTCTCTGGGGATGTGTCTAGGGGCTGAGGGATATAATCCTAACAGGAAGCACTCTTTGGACCTGCAACCCAGGCAGGTCGCACCGAGCGCTGCAGTTGCCGTCTCTACCCCGTCTGTGATAGACTTGTGGCATTTTAGACTTGGTCACCTGCACTCAGCTGGGATGTGTAAGTTGAGGGATGCATGTGGTGTGTTGTTTCAGGATAAAAACCTCAAGAACTGTGAAGCATGCATTAAGGGGAAGCTTTCGGCCGAGCCTTTCCCTAAGGCTAGTAACAGTACAACAACGCAACCACTACAGCTGGTGCACACTGACGTCTGCGGACCAATGCCTGAGACGAGCCATGGAGGAGGAAAATATTTGCTCACCTTCACGGATGACTACAGCCGGAAGAGTTTTGCCTACAGAATGAAGAACAAATCACAGGTATTTGATTGTTTTAAACATTTTAAAGCTATGGTAGAAAAAGAAAAGAGTTTGCCTATCCTTTGCCTTCGTAGTGATAATGGTGGAGAGTTTACTAGTTCTAAATTTACACAATATTTAAAAGAACATGGTATTATCCACCAGACCACTATTCCCTACTGTTCTGCTCAAAATGGAGTAGCAGAGAGGACTTTTCGCATTATATTTGATAAGGTACGCTGCATGTTACAGCATTCAGGTCTCAGCAAACGATTTTGGGGAGAAGCAGCAATGACTGCTGTATATTTAAAGAATAGATCTCCCACGTCGGCTTTAGCTGGACGTAAACCTGAGGAGGTCTGGTCTGGCAAAAAGGTCAACCTTGGACACCTCAGGGTTTTTGGCTGTACTGCTTTTTCATTGTTACCTGAACATAAGCGAGATAAATTGGATGCTAAGGCAAAGGAATACATTTTTGTGGGATATTGTGATACATCTAAAGGCTATCGCTTAGCTGATCCTTTGGATCCCACAAAGGTTATTAAATCTCGAAATGTTGCTTTTATTGAGAATAGATTTTACAACCCGTGTACAAACCCCTTTCAAGAACTTTCCACGAGTGATAGCATTTTAACTTATAATGATATTTCTAATGAGATCTGTGATATTGGTAATGTTTCTAGTCAGAATAGTCAAGTAAATTCAAATAATGATAATGAAATCGAAAATAATGAAATTATTAATAATGAAATTTTAAATGATAATATTTTAATCAATGATAATAATAATGAGAATAATTTGAATTTATCTGACAGAGATTCATCATCATTTTCAGGTGGAGAAACCGATGAGTACTGCACTGGGAGCAGCGACTCCAGCACAGCTGATTCACCAGGTGCCGGCGGCCCACAACCAGTGAGCCTTCCCCCTGTGGCAGCTGAAAGTGATGGAGCGTCTCGTCCTGTGGCCGACGCTACACCACAACGATCGTCTCGCTCCACGCGTAATGTACTCCCTGCGAGGTATTTAGACTATGATTTATCCTTACTCGCTCATGGTCCCTCTCCATCGACTGATGAACCCATTACCTATGAAGAAGCTGTAAGTGGCTCTAATAGCCAGCAATGGCTAGATGCCATGAAAAGTGAGTATGATGCTCTAGTTAAAAACAATGTCTGGGAATTGGTAGATAGGCCCGTTGGTAAAAATGTAATAAAATGTAAATGGGTTTATAAAACTAAATATGATGCTTCTGGTAATTTTGATCGTTTTAAAGCAAGATTAGTCGCCAGGGACTTTACCCAACGGGAAGGCATTGATTATAACGAAACGTTCGCTCCTGTTGTCCGTCACTTGACAATGCGAATTTTATTTTGTATAGCTAATCAGTTAGACTTAAACATTGACCATCTAGATGTGGCAACAGCTTTTCTCAATGCTGACCTTAATGAGACTGTATATATGGAACAGCCTATTGGTTTCAGTGATAATAATAAAAATAAAGTATGTTTGTTAAAGAAAAGCATTTATGGCCTCAAACAGGCAAGTAGAATGTGGAACTGTAAAATACATAGTTTACTTAGTGAGCATAATTTCACTCAATCCAAGTGTGAACCCTGTGTATATGTAAAAAGTAACAAGGATGATTTAGTGATTTTGGCTTTATATGTTGATGACTTTTATGTGTTTTACAGCCAAAACAGTTCGATTAAGCGAAATTTGTTAAACATTTTAGAAAGTAAATTTAATTTATTTAGATAACAGTGTGCCCTTGAGGGGAAGTGTTGGAAAGTCAATGGCACACTTTATTAATTGACATGCTCGTATAGAGATGTCTTTAGAATATTTTGGCTCGGGCAACTTGTGCGCTGTCGTTTTTTTTTTTTGCTATCACGGATCGACCGGTAAACATCTCATTAGATTTTACTCTCGATATTATAAGTTATTTACTTAATGTTAATGTCCTTATTGACGACTTTACATTTGTGCATTTTGGAAATACACGGAGTGTTAAAGGACGACGTTGTTTTAGTTCACTATCGCACCACTTCCTCCTGCTGCGTATGCACCCAGTGACGGGCTCTGCTTGACAATTACAACCACATTTTCGCCGTAAATAGTAGGGCTTTACAGAAATATTGTACGAACTTTCGGATGGCTTCGCGGACCACCACGGATGCCTCCAGGGACCACCAGTGGTCCGCGGGCCACCGGTTAAGAACCACTGAATTAAAACATAAATTGTTACTATGCTAAAAGAACGTGCTAGTCAATCAGTGCTAACCCGTTATACTTACTTGCGTATTTTGCCTATCTTCCAGTTCTCTCTGTTTTTTGAGTCTCCCTTAATTTGGACAGTCATCAATATGAGGGCTTTGATTAGTTTTAACTCGGGATTCTTTGTGTGAATGCTGGTACCTTTCACGTAGACTGCAAAGGTACTGTCTTAGAAACTTCCATCCCTCTATTAGATTTTCCTTTGTGACTGAATAGGAATACCTGGATAGGAATTTTGTATAGAAGGCTCAATCGCTATACATTTCCCGTAGGTTAGAAGGTCTGCCGGCTTCAAAACATATTCTATATCAGACCCAACACAAGAAAGTGGACGTGAATTCGCCACAGCTTCGATTTCTTTGATAACTGTACTTAGCTGTGAGTCATTTAGAACTCTTTTTTCTAAGGTTCTCTTCATGCAATTCTTCACAATGCCGACCAGCCTTTCATAAAATCGTCCATGACATGGACTGACCTGAGCCTCCGAGGCGTTTTAGTGATATTAAATTAGCTCCAGAATCAGCTAATAAAGTAGCCGATGTGCGTCGGAAGCAGTGACCTGTAAAGCTATCGCTGTTCGGTAAATTGAGGAAGGTAGCGATATCCTTGGGAAACTGCGACACTTTGTAATAGCTTGGTTATAGCGTTTTCCATTTCTGTACTGGAAAAAAAAAATGTCAGAGCTTGTTGAAGCAGGCCGTAATGCTTGGTACTTTTGAATAATTGATACATATTCATCCTTCACAACGAAAACTCTGCCTATTTTGGTTTTCGTATCCCGTAATTTAATACAAAATTCGTTTTCATGACGGGTTACATCTTTCATTGTCAAGTTGTATAACTCAATAGTACGGCAAGCACCATTCACACCTAAAATAAGTGCCACCTGCAACAAGAAATAGTTAGGTAAATACTTTGAACTTGAATACTTAACCTTTGATAGTTGTTAGGTATTAGGTAGTTATAAACACTAAACATGTAAAATGTGAATGTTCATATTAACGTAAAAAAAGGTTTTACATACCTTTGTCACTAGATATATTTCCTCCGAAGCATCATTCAAAAACGTCTGGATATTTTCTGTAGTGAATACTTGAGATTTTTTGCTTTTATAGCCATCGGACTTTCGTTTGAGCAAGGCAGTTAAATTTGAGTATCTTTTTATATTAATATTATGCTTTATATTGACTGTGAATTTCAACATAGAGTATATTGCCCATAGCGTAGATGGCATTTTAGTTTTCGAAAGTTCGTTGAAATATGCTAGGAATATACTTTCTGAAAATGAAGAAGCGTGCTTTTCTTTTTGCCACTTCGTAAAGTTTGTAGTTAGAGTGTTACAAGTAATATTTTGGGGTAAGTAATCTAAAGGAATAAGATGTAATGTAAACTGCAATGGTAAATAACAAGCTTTTATTAGAAACCACCGAGATTAGAAGAACCCGGGCAACAATATCGCGAACATTCCACAGTTAAGGTAATCTTAAGTATATCTAAAAGTTTCTTACAAATGGTACAGAATAATATCCGACTAGCATAGGTTGCATAGACTCTACGTTACTTATTATTTTAAATTAAAGCTTCAGGGAACAAATAGGGGTTAACGAACTCTTTATATTTAAATTTTGGTAGAAACCGCCCACTGAGGCACTAAATTTAGAAATTACAAGAGATGCATATGGGCGCCAAGGCCAGTCGATCTGGTCCAAATGTTAAACGGTTAATAACGGATGGGTCTAACCTCCAAACGTCGGGAATTTTTCCACAGCCGCCACGTCCTGTGTAATGCCTGGACGGATGGTTACGAAACGGTCAGCGACAGCTCTCTACCGCTGGTACTAGCTTGGGTTACCGGTGCATGAGGCAGGTGCTCGTAGACCGCGCGAGCTTGCCAGGTAGCTAGCGCCCCGCCATGAACCCCGTTGGTGGATAAAAGACTGGCATGGAAATTGTGCAGCTTATTTCAACACCCGGGGCACGCGATGGGTTGCTCTTCAACTCACAGAATTAATAATGGCATTTTGTGCTGGGGTCAAATGGGCGATGGAAGCAGATTCTGCACATCATCACGGCTTTTGACCTTATTTTTGGGAAAAAACCCGTGCGCGAACCTTCAGCGACGATCTCCAATCAGAACAAATTCCACCACCATTACCAACCTGCGGTCCATTTCACGCACGAAAAGAAATACAGCTTATCAAAAACGGCGTCAATACAAAACTGAACAGTAATAACCAATTCCGAAAGAGGAAAGATGAATAGTAATAAAATATCTCATTTAGTTGTCATTTTAACGAATAAATTAAATAGCTATTTGCTTAAAATGAATTAAAAGGAATTCCCACGCAGCGCCATCTACCTATCCTTTTGACAACTAATGCGTGATCGACAACGAATCGATTCAACACGTGCAAGCGACATCCCGGCCTCCCGCTAGATGACCTAGATTTTTAAAGGAAATTAATGAACACCAACACTTGCATTTAAGAAACCCAGAGGCTAAAAAAATGTATTGTTACAGTACATCCCTCCCCAAATAAAATTTTGACATAGGCAAAATTTTTGAGCTGGTCTCCAGCTCCAAAAATCTATCCACACTCAAAATAAATAAATTAACAAAAAAAAAAAAACACCACTCGAATCGAACCCACGCACTATCAAAACTAATTTATAAGAAACTTAACGTTTGCAAGTAAAGCTCTAAGCTACAGCACGTATATTTCTTGGTGACGTAACGAACAGTCCAGGCCGCGGGTTACGCGTCCAAGAGATATGGCGGAAGAAGGCATATAGCCAAGTGAAGTTTAACTAACTAAGATCGGTGACTGCTAATATAAACAATACAAATAACGCGTTCTTATCAGGCCGTGCCTTTAGTCGACACAGATCTGAAAGCAGAGATAAGACAATACCACAACAACAACGATACGATAAACCAGCTGTGTCTGAACGACATGCAGACGGTAACGTCCGAAAAAACACTAGACACACAAAAGTCGACTGTAAAAACTCCGTCTAAGACGACGCAAAACTGTCAGTCTGACACGCAAAGGTCGACCATACAGACTCAATTTCAGGCAATGCAAGTCCTTCGGCCTGACACACAAAATCCGATGTTTGCGGATAACGCTTTAAGGTGTTAAGTACATTACGATACAAGTGCGAAAAATAGGAAATTCGAAACGAGTGGCGATAAATTAAAACACGACCGAAGGGAGTGTTTTAAATCGACACGAGTTGCGAATTACCTATTCGCACATGAATCGTACAACGTTTTACAGTACATATGGCCCTTTAAATGTTCGACACAGTAACGTAATATGCTACTTCTCGCACTAGTGCTATAAAGTAGCCCCATATGTACTGTAAATAATATTTTTAACATAAAGATAATTTTTCAATAGTTTGTATAGGGTAAAAGTGTCTCAAACTGGCCACATTTTTTTATTTTAGTTTTAATGTGACGACACTAAAAACATCGGTCTTTTCCATAACAATGAAGAAATTGACCATGTAACATTTTTAATGAAACGAAATATACGTTTCTATTTCTAACTAGCTGTGTTTTACTATACATACAGCTTGTTTGGTCCTTCGTAAGTAAAAATGATATAATCCTGAGTGCGGCCGGTCCGGAGACCGTATAAAAGCAAGATGCAGTTTGCCCTATAGTGCGATCGGCATTTGTTAATGGAGGCCGGAGTAATACAAATTTTATTTGAATGAAAAATAAGTGCCAAGTGATAAGTTTATAGTGGTACAATAAGTGGCAAGTGAGTCGCATTTATTGTATTCTCGCTTCGGTTTACTACGATTCGTCGTGTATGGTGAACTGCGTTTTCTCGTCATGCCACCGGATGACGAGTTAAAAAGGCTGCGGTTTGCCCGCGATCTGCTTAAAGGTACTGTGACTAGAATGGAACAATTTACCAGTGATAATGAGAAGTTAACATCCGCGTCTTGTGAAATGCTAGAGACTCGGAAAGAAAAATTGATAAATACCTTTATCACTCCAAGTGGTTCGAAAGCCTTCCAGCCGGCGATCGGCGAGGATTTCGACCTTCATAAATACAATGCGCTGGTTCAGGTGCCGCTAATACTTTTGTTGGCGCCTCGGACATTCAACACCCGTTTCTTGGTGAAAACAGATGGAAACTAAAAATAAAATTAAAGGCCCTACACTCACCCCCGTGGCGCTTGTGCAGGTCTTGGCTTGTTTTTCACTGTATAATTATTCCGCTTTCAATATTGAGTCCGTCTTCTAAATATTAATATATAAAATTCACCGCAAAATCTTTCTTGTCAAATAAATTTCCGTGTTCACAAATCCACGGCAAAATCAAGTCTCTCTCACATTTTCTTCTTTTCGTTTTATTTCCAATTTCAAAATCTTGTCTCCAAAGCGCATGCCCCAAACTTTCCCCGAACGAAATATATATATGATAAAAATGGTGTGAATGAAAAAGATGACAAATGTGTCGAACGAAACAATTTTGAGGATGCGTTCCGAAATATGATCGCGGTAATCGCTTACCATCAGGTGATCCGTCTGCTCGTTTGCCTCCTCTACCATAAAATATGATATTAAAAACTAAACACCAAGTATGAAACACTCTAAGTGGACATTCTAACGCTTGATGAGAATGACGACGAAAACGTTGAACTTGTAGAATCTCGATACTTTTCAGTGCTGTCAAAGTTAAGTGCACAAGTCAATAACTTAAAACCATCTGAGGGCCAGGCTTCAAGTACAAATAGTCCTAAAAATACTTCAAAGTTGCCTTGTATTGACATCCCAATTTTTAATGGGAAAGACTACAAAATATTTATGGATTTGTTCAAGGCTGTTGTTGACAAGAATGCCTCGCTCTCAGATGTCCAAAAATTATTTTATTTAAGGAAATTTTTAGCTGATGAAGCATTGTCAGTTATTATTAATCTGCCTCTGGTCTATAACTCATACAAAGAGTCACTTGATCTGTTACAAAAACGCTTTGATAATAAGGCTAGGATAATTTGCCAACCATTTCTGAATTAATTGAATTTCTAGACAAGCGTGCAATTGCTTTAGAAGATAGTAGCACTGGGAGTGCGTCTGAATTTAAAACATTTAAAAAGTTCACATCGTACTCTCCAAAGGTGACCAATGTTGCCACTATCACAACCAATAGTTGTTTATACTGTGATCAATCAAGTCATGCTATATATGCTTGCCCTAAATTTAAGATGGCTCATAGGAGACCTATAGACCTTTCTATAGAGAAGACCTTCTCAACTTTGTAAACAGCAAAAAACTATGTACTAATTGTTTAAGAAAACATGAAAGTAAGGTGCAGATTTAACTTTTCATGCCTGACATGTAAGGAGAAGCACAATTCTTTGTTACACAAAGATGCAAGTGATCTTGTAGTTAACAATCATTTGCAAACCTCCGCTGATGATGTTCTGCTCCCCACTGTAAAGGTATAAAAGGGGCCAAGAAATAGTTATCAGAGCGCTATTGGATTGTGGGGCAATGGGCTCTCTTATATCGACATCTCTGGTAGAAAGGTTAAATTTGGAACCAATATGCCAAAATTCAAACTTAATAAGAGTTTGTAAAAATAACAAAAAAATGAATAAATGTCAATATTAGTGTACACTCTCTAGTGAACAATATTGAAGTGCAAGTCAAATGCCATGTGGTCAACACCATCACACCAGATTTACCTCTTCAACCAATTGATTTGTCAAAAATGAAAATACCCAATGATGTTGTTTTGGCCGATAGTGAGTTCCATATCCCAGGTGAAATATTATTGCTTTTGGGAGCTGAGGTTTTATTCAAAACCTTATTAGATGGCAAAATTGTCCAAGTAAATAATAAGTAAATTTAGTTTTCCCAACCATACTGTGAGAATTTAATAAAATGGAAGTACCTGCTGACGATACTTCACTGTACCTAACCTAATTACTTTACCCGTGGCCCGTGCATCACTGGCGGCGGCTATTTGCAAATGGACGCGCATATATGGTTAACACGTTCACTGCGGGACAAATCTTAAAGAACTTTCAACTGGTGCGGTTGAGATCGAATCAGCCCAAACCTAAGCTCTTTTTTAGTGCGGGTGAGGCCTAATCGACCTCGAATTTCAGTAGGTAATTAAATTCTTCATAACTTTGCCTGTACTCGGAATAGGTGTTTTTTGTTATGTGCTATACATTCGTCACTAAATGCTTAAAGTACCCTTAGCTTCGCCTTTGGTTCTGACCTTTGGTTAAAGAAAAAATACCTAAAGAATCTTTAAGGTCTTTTAGGCCTCAAAACGCACTAAATTTTATCTAAGCCTAGTGAAGGGAATGGCAGTTATCGCTAAACTATCGATGATCATCATCTCATCGACCATCTTCGATACAATATTTCAGACGCCATTTATGCTATACAGGGTGTAACAAAAATAGTGGGGATCCGTTTAAGGGCATAAATTTTTTTTTCTATGGGGCAGGTCGTCCGAGTCGGTCAACCCTCCATGCAGTCCAAAAAATTTTCGCGTCAAAAATTTTTTTTTTCTACTTTTTCCTGATCAGAACACGATACCGAATATGCCCTTAAACGGATCCCGACCATTTTTGTTACACCCTGTATTTATTATTTCGAGTTCGAATCCCAGTAAGGTTAGCGGCCCAGTGGATGACACTATAAGGAGGGAATTCACACATTTTTACAAACAACTTCTGAACTATCAAACATACAGACTGCAAGCCTAAAATGTATTATACTCTTACCATCGTCAAATTATTTCAGTTTTCTGCAATCTCTCAAATTGTATTAAAATTTTGTTAGAAAGTTAACAAAGTCTAGGATTAAATTTAAGACTAAATTTTAGTATTTAAGTTAAATGAATGTCTCGGTTACGTGTGTACAAATGTACGTTATTTTAACCTATCCAACGGTCACGATCGTTGTCGTTTTTAGGTTATACCTATTATTTACGTAAAACACGCGTGGTTCAATATCGATAACTATGGCCGCACTAACGTGAAGCGGTCAACTCCCGCGCCGCCCGCGTCACGCTCATTGCGGCCTTGAGGTCACTTTATTGAGACATTAATAAACCTCAACCCGCACTGAGTGAAAATAAAATATATCTAGTGCGGTTGAGGCTTATTAAGACCTCAAACGTTTTCAGTGCCGGATTAACCATTAAGCAAAATAAGCACTTGCTTAGGGCACCACGTTTGGGGGGCACCAAAATCGCTGGCAAAAAAAACGGGTAGTTTGTACATGAACCTTTGTGCATCGTGTACAGGGCACGTAAGCACGTCTCCAACGCAGGCCTTTGCCCCTACGAGGAGACCCATTCCATCAGGCTTGCAATATCCTGATTTTTTCCTCATACTTTACCCATTTGTTCGTGGTTGATTTTTGATTGCCAGCATTCTGCAAGTCTGTCAGCCTTTGGGTCAAAGGGCCTTACACCCAACGTAGAGCTCAGTTTTAGAAAGCTATTTGTCTTCAACCCTACGTGGAGCTTGTTCTTCAGCCTTCTCGGGGTGTCGAATTTAATAGTAGATCTACACTTTTGTCTTAATTTATAATTATGTCGTGTCCGAATTTCGCTCTCTTGCAACTCGGCCTTCGGCTTCACACCGAAGTTTTAACAGGTTTTCGAGGATCGGAATTTGTCACTCATGCTGCCCGATCTCTTGCACCCAGATTGGTTTGCGACGTATTGCACACGGCCAAGCTGCATAGCCGCGATCGTGCGAACTAATTGTCAGTTTTATGATAAAAAAACTGATGACGGAATCAAAGGCTAAAGTGCAGGTTCGGGGCCCCACGAAGGTCGAAAACCAAAAGCTTTTATTTTGAGGTTTTATTTGAACCAAAGGTTTTTAGCAGAATTAATCTTTGTTTTCCTAAGATGTAATTAAGAAGTGATGCCACCCAGATTTTTGATTCTGGTTTATTTCAGCTTCGGCGAAGTCGGTCAGTCGGAGGTCAATAATTGTTCAAGTTTAGGTTCTAAGTTACGTTTGGTATCATTTTCGACAAAATCTAAAATGTAGATCATACCAAATTTCATTCTAATAGGTGCAGCGGTTATTGATTCCCCACATAAACTTCCACCCTCCTTTACACATCCTAAGCGATCATTTTTTATGTCCTTTCTCGGAATTAAACTAATTATCTCTATACCAAATTTCAACTAAATTGGTTCAGCGGTTGAAGCGTGAAGAGGAATATTAAAAAAAAAATTAAAAATTTACATGTTTCCACTTCGGAATGGTGTCAATGTGATACCATACTCGTAAATGAGTTCGGCATTCCCCATTTTTACGAAAACGATACCAAACATAGCCTACTAGCTTAACTGATGTAGATATCAAGATAAAGTTGAAAGCCCACACCCTCCTCTAAAAATATACACTACAAAACTTGGTGGCTCCACTTCTTAACTAAATCAACCCTTGGGCTTGGGTCCTAACTCCTAGGGGCCAATCTTGCCAAAGGAAATCTTCGGTTCGAAACGCCTATTTCATCGGCTGCAACTAACTCTAATCACGTGCCCTTTTGAGCGAGACCAAATGCCGAGCAGCAGGAGAGCCCTGATCACATTGGTTCGATTTCGTTAGGTCTTACTCATACTCGGCTTTTTACTTTATGCAAAAGTTGACCTTAAGCCTCACATAAACTTGGCCATGTGTCCAAATCCAGGCTTTCGTCTCTCGCGGCTGGGCATTATGCTTTGTTTACAATTCGCCATTGTTTTTTTTTATAGCGCGCCGCCATCAGACTCTCCGGGCGTCTAACCTAACCTTATGAGGACCTCAGCCTTCGGACTCATTCACACAATTTGTCAATTCCAAGTTCTACTTTCTTGCAGCGTGGGCTTTGGCCTCATACGTAAAAGCGCCGATCTGACCGCGCTTTCAGCCTAATGAAGAGCTCAGCTTTCGACTTAGTTTTTTAAGACACTTGGCCATAGATTCTTGCCAGAGCTCAGCCCTGCTGAAGCTCGACCTTTGGCCTCACATGAATGCGCTTCTCAGAAAAGCTCTCTTTTCAACCCTGCGTGGAGCTCCGCCTTAGTCCTCGCTTACACTGGGTATTTTTTTCAGTCAGTTATAAAACCCAGCCCTCTCGCAACTTCGCCTTTAGGTCTTGCTCGGAAGCGCCAAGTGGGCACTTTGGATCTTCAACCTTATGAAGAGCATGGCCGTTGGATTTGTTTTTTGACTATTGCCACCATTGGTTCAATTCCAAGCACTGCTGTCCTGCAATTTGGCCTTCGGCCTCGCACGATTTCCCGCCACGGTTGAAAAAACTGAGGGTCAACCGCGAACCACGTTCGACGTGTTGTCTCCCTGTCGCACGTACGAATTACAATTGCCTCTGGGCCTCAGTCCTTAATGTAACTTTCGGGTTACTTTTGGTCATGTTATTTCTAGGGTTTATTTGTGAAGTGAACCAAAGCGGGTTTTAATCACATAGTTAGCGGAAAGGCAAGTACACAATCATAGATATAGGTAATTTCAGTCATTTAGTTCACGCATGCTTTGATAAAGGTGACATTAGGATGGCGACTGCACCAGCATTACTGTTGCAACGTTTCTGCTGCAGCACTGTCAATTTCCTTGATAAAATAAGTAATGGATTGAAAATACAAATTGCAGCAGTAATGCGACCATGAACGTAACTTAGTTTACCAAAAAAAAACAATGTTGTCAACGTAATCTGGATGAGCCTAGGCAGAGGGGGCACCAAGATCTAGAAATGCTTAGGGCATCAAAATCTCTTAATCCGGCACTGAACGTTTTTTTTGTACCAACGAGTCCGGCTTTGGAAAACATAAAGAAATGTATATTTGACTCTGTCGTACGCCTTGTAGTTAAACGGCAGAAGTTCCCGCACGAGAGAGATAACACGAACTTTTAGCCCCGCACCAGCGTAAAGTCGAGATTGAGGCGGATTTGACTCAACCCGCAGTGAACGTGTTAAATTCGCAACACACTTCCGTTCTCCGCCGCCCCTCCATTTTGTGCGTTTTATTATTGCATTTAAGCCATTTTCTACGTTGTCAATATAACAATAAAACCATTTAATGCAGATACAAATGCGCTTTTTTAAGTAGTTGACTTTGTTACCGTATTCATATTAAAGTTGGTTAATTCACAAATGCGCTTTGTTGAGTAGGTGTTTAACGTGTTAAAATCCCAAAATAGAGTTGTCAAGTTAACAAATCTAACAAAATATTTATTCTGTGGCAAAATACGACTTGTTAATACTGCAATAAATATTTGACAACAAAAAAGTTGTCATAGTAAATATACTCACTTTTTTACAACTACAATACTTATTGTGCCCGTAACTAAAGGAAACATGACAAAGCGTATTTTGTGACTATGTTAGCCATTATTTTCAGTGTAACGTTTGGTGTGTCTTCTATTATGTAACCTGTCATTTGGAAGGTATTTCCTTCTTACTTCGGTATGGTCCTCTAATTTTTTAGACAGTCCATCCAGACCAGGAGTGGCTCTTGTAAGCAAGATCATCCTCGTTAGTTCTTTTTTCTATATGTTGCTTATCGTACTTATCTTTGATTTGTTGATCGTCGATTAAGCTTTTAGCTTCTTGGCGCACTTCTTCTAAACTGCGCTTTATGACGCCGCTACCTAAATCGTCAAAAACATCATTCAATATGCCTTCATAAGGATTTGTAACTCGCCTGCCGAATAGAAGTCCTGACGAAGTTTTCTTAGTGGAAGAATGTATAGTGATATTTATTCCTAATTGAATATCTGGTAAATAGCTATCCCACGTGCCCCGGGGTGTCGTAGTTCATTGCTCCCAAAGATGCCAGTATTGTGCGGTTATACCGTTCCACTAGTCCATTTTCCCGTGGTGTTGCTACAGCGTTATAAATATGTTTTATTCCTGTATTTTCCACGTAGTCTTTAAACTTGCTTCGAGTAAAACTGGTGCCTAGGTCAGTAATTAGTCGGGCTGGGGCCTCCAAGTAACTGATGTGCTCCCTTAAAACCCGAACACAGGTAGTTGACTTTGTATCTCGCACCGGAGTGATGTTAACAAATTTCGTAAATGCATCAACAATGACTATAGCTGTTACCTCGTTTTCTTTTATTAAAAACTCCCAGGTGATCCGTCTCATCCATATATCCAGGGCCACATGGCCCATGGATCATGTTTTTTGACACCGTCTGAAAAAGTTCCTGGTCTTTATCTGGATCAGGTATTTCTGCACACACAAATATATCTTTTCTTTGTCCTCTTCTTCTAAAGAAATAAAATAACTGCTGACTGACAGCATTGATTCTTGTTTTTTCTCGTTGTCCGAAGAAACATCATCAGTCACCAACGACTCTTCGATTAACGTCAACTCTTCGTTATCGACCTTAAAGGAGAAAATATATTAGACAAATATTCAAATAATAATAAGTATTGTGTATGTATGTACTGTATGTAGGTATATCCTCACACCTCTATCTGGTAATAAGTATTATTTTTCATTTTACTGTACACGATGACCTGCACCATTAACTTACCCGAAAGTCTTCAAATAAATCTTGGGATTTGTCAGGTTGTATTGTAGAGGCAGATGAAAAAGGAGCAGTTAGATTTTTTGGAAAAAGGTTTGAAAGTGCCCGAGCCTTGGTTATTCTTAACTGCCTAATTGTTTCTAGAAATTATCTGCAAAAACATATTATACAATTTATAATGTCTAATTGTATAATAAGAACCAGCCAAGTTCAAGTTGAGCATGAAGGGGTCCATTCCATTATCAAGAAAAAAACGGTACAAAAATCGTGTCTGTTTCTTTGTGTTCATGACACCGCAACACAGGCTATGCATGTGGTCCTTTAATATTATTTGTCGGGTTATAGAGAAAAAATATTGAGCCTCTTACCGAGTATAATGTTGTCGCATTCTACACATCGACTGCACATTTGCATTTGCTTGCATTTTCTTGCAAATATTTTGCCGTCACAAAAATTGCATGCCACTGGAAGTAAATAAGTACTTACTTTATTTAAATGCAAAATTTTTTCAATCCACCCTTTAAGAAGAAAACAGAACAAAATTCACTTAAAAACACAACCTGTCTATATACCTACTAAAATATTACTTACCATCTTTACGAAGAGCCCTTCGCTGCATCCACTTTCCACAATTGTGACAATGTTTACCAAAGGCAAGGAGATTCGGCTGTTAACAAAATGGTAAAGGTATCATCAAACAAAAGACCAAACAAAGACAAAGATACGACCAATGAAAGATTTTATGAAATACTTACGATTTTCGGCATAATGTGTGTCACTATGCAACTGACATTTGAACTAAAACTTTTACTTCTATGGTTAGGGTAAGTATTATTTTTTCTATGGTTGTTATCGCAATCGATCAATCTTAGGTTTAATTTAAAGAAAAAAACACATAACAAAGAGTACTTATATCATAAAAGTGTCAAAAACAATATTTTCGCGAAACGTCAACGACTGAAGAAAAGTATTTAGTATGCATTAGTTTTGTTATGATTCACTCAATGTTTCCGGCAAAACATTTCGTTTTACACAGTCACATGAGTCAGAGTTCTTTGTGGTGGATACTTCTTTGGCGCGACGCGAGGCGAGGCGTATCTAAGAGCTAGTATAAAACGGAACGTTTATTAAATACCCAAGATGGCGACTACGGTTTGTTTTTCAGTGCCATTAGAATTTAACGAAATTCTCCATAATCCGAATTTTGCGTATATATGTTGTCGACTCGAAATCAATATTTTTTTATGTTTTGTTATTCATATAAGGTTTCGATCGAGTCTACCGTACCCCTTGACGAAATTATTAATATAGATGAAGGTGCTGTACCATGATAATGTCCACCATTATATTGCGCTTCTTTGCATTGAGTATCTTAAATGACTTATAATAATTAAGCACACTATTGGCATGGGCCGATGTTTGCAACAATGTATTCATATCAAACTCAGGCAGCGGGGGTCTATTTATGTTACTGACTATGAGACTTAATTTTGGGTCTTCTACTCTTGAAAGAACTGACATCCCTATTCAATATTCATGTCGATTGCGCTGGCTGTTGTTTCTGTTTCAGCAAAATAATTCAGCAGTTCATGGATGTAGGTTTTTAATGTAATTCTTTGTCCTATATAAGGACAGAGTTCCTTCAGATAGGCATCCGTCTAGTCATTAAACTTTTCGACTGAAATATCATTATCTAAAAATATAAAATAACATTTAGTTTAGGGACCAGACAGTGGCAAAACGTCCAAAGAACTTTATTCCAACAGATTGCTCAATATTTACAAAATAGGACCGACATATAGGAATATTGATTTGAATAACTAACAATTAAATCTTGCCAAGGAAAATTTTCACCTCTTCAGGTGAAATACCCCATGAATGAAGTAGCAAGCTCGTTTCATCCATTTCTATTTTTTCTCGTTAGCTAGAAGTTATTGCAATTCTTCTTTTCAATATTATACTAAGGTCAGCAACATAACAACTGTAAGTAAGTGCGAAAAACTGCGCAATCAAATTATTATCACAAAGCCACGCCTTGAGAAAAAACATGAACTTCTTTCCGTTCTAGAAGCGTCGGTTGAGTGTTGCCTGATGGATTTTATGATCCGGTATACACATGGTTATTTTGATTTCTGGGATAGCTTTGAGACCAACTTCTGTTACATATATAGTCGCTCTGCACTCATAGTGAAATCCACATCTGAATTCATCCATTCATAGACAATTTGTCTATGGTAGCTGATTTTTTTAAAATGGAGGCCATAGACCAATTTTGCAACCATAGACAAGTTTCATTATTTCCGTCTGATTTTGTCTATAATTTGATGAATTCAGTACTGATTCCACTATGCGTGTGGTACCTTATATCATTAGCATGATACTATAATTTCAAGTATTGCTTGTGAGCTTGGACTAAGTACATAAGCATAACTAAATTGACAGCGACTTAATAATAATACTATCAGTGCCGGTTTTAGCACTACCAGTACCCTGGGCGAGATTTCTACGGCGCCCCTAACTGCAATTCAAACCTATACGAGAAAAGGCAAAGGATAAAATGAAAAGACCATTTATTATAAGAAACTTCCATTTATTCAAATAAAATTAGTAAAATTTGACTCCTGTAGCCTTTCTATCAGCAAACTCTTTTATTAAATTATTAAAGTCGATGTTTTCAGCAATTTCATTTTCGATTGACAAAGTTGCCAAGTTTGCCAATCGAAATTGAGATATTGTCGCAAGCAAGCGATTGTGTATCGCAGCAAGGTTTTTATCAGCTTAAGCTCAGAAAAACTCCTCTCCCCATTAGCTACCGTTACAGGTATAGTTAATAATATTCGCAACGCTATCTATACATTTGGGTATAGTTCCTGTAATATCTTTGAAAAAATTTAAAACAAAAATAGAAGTGACCACATTTTGATGACAACATGACAAGATTTCAGACTTATGAGTTCATCACACAGCATACAACCATCTATATCTGACTTAGAGTCTACAGTTAATTTTAATTGAAGATCACCATATAGCTTGACAAGGCCGGGTTTTTCCGGAATCTGTTTTATATTGTATTAAAAAGACCAATATTCCGAGTGGTCATTTAATTGTTTGAATGTTTCATCGACTGAAATTATTGTGGTGTCTAAAAGACAGTAAAAAAATTCGGACTCGAATTTATTTTCTGGACAAGTTATAGGCTCATCGCGGACATTTTCGCCAGCCTGCCGCTTAACACGTCGAATTCTTATTATAGCTCTAAACATAGGTTCAATTTCTTCAGCCGATTCCTCCGCAGTCAAAATGGCGGTTTTAAAACCTGTTTTTCTATAATCTTCCAAGAATGTGCAGTTAATAAAATTAAAATTTATGTGCATTTACTGAGATCCATATCTGTTGATTGTAGAGATTTACTTACTTAAAAGTATGTCATACCAGGTAACAAAGTTCAAAGTTCAAATATACTTTATTAATGTAGGCCTAGCAACAAGCACTTATGAATAGTAAGACAGTATTACATATAATTATCTTAAGCTAATTATCATATATAGAACCAAACTACGAGTATAAAGCTGAAATCTTTAACTGTTCGGCTAGAGTGGTAGTCCTCATGAGAGACTTGAACATCAGTGTTCTATGTTTCAATAGCCAAAGTAATTAAAGCGTCATGGATGTATCTTCACTGTTCTTGTCTTCACTATCATCTTCAAGGCACAATTGCACTATGTTTCTTCTTATTTCTGGTACTTAACTCTCATCGAAGATGACATTTCTTGAAATTTTTATTGTCTTTGTATCTATGTCGTACATTCTGCAGTTAGTGTTGTCAGAACCAACATTACTTTTCTTTTCCAACTTTGTTCTTAACTGATCGGGAATATGGACATAGCCGACATTACCAAACACCTTTACATGGCCTAGCTGAGGTTTGGTGCCATTCCACAGCTCAAATGGTGTTTTCATTGGAGTCTGGCTAGAGGTTGTTCACACTGTGCATGTATTTATTTTTCACAATATTATTATACTTCTAGGACATCACTTTTATTTTTAATAAAATATACATGCCTGTAACTTGTAGCTGCATCTTTGAATAACACAAAGTATCTCATTCCTTGGACTGATGTGTGACTCATTGGTTCACATACATCGCTGTATACTAAATCGCCAGGCTGTAGTTCTCCTCTTACAGAATTGTGAAATGGAAACTTGCACTGTTTCCCATATCCACATGCCTCACAGACAAAGTCGGTCTTTTGATTGTCTTTTATTTCAACAACACTGTTTGCACACATTGTTTTAAGTTCTTTTAGATTAATATGACAGGCGTTCATGCCACTTTTTAATGTCATTTTGTTATTGTAGCACTAAATTACAATTCTCTGGAACCATCGTTTTTATATTTAACATATACAAATTATTTTCTGTGATTTTAGCACTCATAACGACTTGGTTGTCTATAGGTTAAAGCACTTGAGACTTTCTTTATGATAGTGTTTGATTTTTTTATTATCACACCCTCAGAAAAAAAGTTTCTCTGAAAACTTGGTAAGTACATATAGCACGCGTTGCAGTTCACTATTCTTCCACTGTCCATTGAAAAGTATTTTTATTAACACTTTGTCGATACCACAAACTTCAACAGTTTGTTTGTTCCCTAAAGTTAAAGATTTCTGGTCGCACTCATAAAGTTCTGAGAAGAAATCCTTTCTAAAAGTAATGTGAGCCGATGACGAGCCGAGCCCACTATCCAAAAATTCATCAGACATGATTTTCTGAGTTATTTGAACTTAACAGATTAAATATTAAAGGTACTAAATCCTGGCGTAATAAAAATAATTGTACCTTAGCGTTTTTTCTAAAAACGAAATCGATAACTTGAAACATTATAACACCTGCAAAATTGTAATAGCAAGCAAAATATAAAATGAGTAAAACTTGGAAACCACAAATAAAATGACTCATTATAATTGAATATGAAGGTACAAAAAAGGTACAAAAAATTGGCTTTATCAATAACCACGGGAACATAGCGTAACTTCTGTCAGGATGGCGGGTGTACTGTTTTTTGATGATAACTTTATGTACCGTGAGGTACAATTTTTTTTAATGGAGGTACTAAATAGTACAAATTAGGTACAAAAATATGGTATGCTTTTCAATTCTTTTTATTTAGGTACACCCGCCATTCTGACTCTCACCCGTTTTCCACAATTATAACATTAAACACGATGTTTTGTGTTTCTATTTTGATTTGTAACACTCCCAGATGCCTGTGGCTGATTCTGTGACGGTAGATATCTATTCTGTTTGGTTAATTCTTCCAGGTCTTCCCAGATACTAGAAGAGCTGTCTCTTGTTCTTCTACAGATGCGAAGCTTGCTTCTTCATCTAATAGACGGGCAGTTAAGTTATTAAAAGTTTGTTTCTCAGGAGATAATTACATCCAGGCTTGATGCAGCGATCTATATTTCGGAGGCAATGTCCGAAGTATTTTAGTAATTAAGCAAGAGATTAGGAAGCAAGTCCTCGACATTAGCTCTGGGTGTGTAATACATAGTGGCGAATAACTTCAGTTTTTCATCTGTAAACACACTTCGTATTTCTGATTCCAAAGTCTTCATAAACTGTTTTGTCGTACCAATCTTTTTTTCCAATGCAGATGTGGAAACAGTGGCACGGTTGTGTGAACTTATTTTATTCATGTCGACGTATTCTGGACCAAAGGGGAAAAGACCACTTTTACGAAATCCGTTTTTTATTGTATCTGTCTCAAGATTGCGCAAAGCTGCCTCAAAGTTCGAAGCAAAGTGCTCTCTCTACATGACTTGTTTTGGATTTTCTGTTTTCCAGTTTTTAAATCACTTCAATGCCATTATCTTTACAAAAATTTGATAGATGCAGGGTCATGTGTGACCTATGGCCATCCAAGAATAATATGACAGGTTTAGGTATATTTTTTTTTTCTATCCATGGATGAAATACATTAGTAATGTATTCATAGAATGTTGTTGCACACATCCAGCCTGAATCCGACCTGCCTATGGCCCAATCTTTTGGTACGCTTTGTGAAATTATAGCAGGTAAACGCTCATAAGCGTATACTATCATTGGTGGAGGTAAAATTCCAGCAGCATTAGCATTTACCAACACAGTCAAATTTTCTTTCTCATCTCCTGATGCTGTATAGACATTTTTTTCACCTTTGCTAACTATGACTCGTCCAACTTTTGGCTGTAGGTAGAATGCGCTCTCATCGGCATTAAAAATCCTTTGGGGGTCATTTATTGCTTCAAGCAAGCCTTTATTTTCAAGGTAACCTTTAATTACTTCAAACCAACCGAGTATGTCATCTTCTGTGACTTCTCCTCTAGCTTTACTTAAATTTTGTGCAGTGCGTTCTGAGACATCTGGATGTCTATTCATAAAGGCTGAGAACCATTTTTTCCCTGGGCGTTTGTTTGTGAACGGACAGGTTTCTAGATCCTTCTCAAATATAAGTTTTTGGACACTATCAAGCAATTGGTCTTTGGTGATAGGGGAGTGCTTGTCAGCCATAAATCTCATCCATCTCACAAGTAACCTTTCTTCCTCATATGTGAGTACAGTGGCTGGACCTAGATTACAATCAATGGGACTTTTTCCAGTGATTTTATTATGAAAAGCACCAAGCAAGCCTTGGGACAGCATATTTTGTAGCAGCAACAGATATTTTTCCCACCGTCTGACTTCGTCGATAGCCTTAGCCATTTGTTCCTTTGTATAGTTTTTTCTCGTTGCCATGTCTAGGATTAAATAAAATATTTCTATTAGAAAAACGCTGAACCTATTATGGACACCTAGTCATGGACAGAATGTACATGACTGGAAAGACTAATAATTGATTGCTGATATATAGAGAAACATGTAGATATACTAAAACAGAAGTGTAATAAGTAAAAAAAAAACAAAAAGTAAGAAATTCTCTTTATGGACATTCTGTCCATGATTGGTAAATTGCTCGAATTAATATCCAGTTATGGACACCGGTAGTTTTTAAGGTTATAATGCCAATGACAAGTAGGTTATATCAAAAAGATAAGTCACTACTATCGATAAATCAATAAACCCTACTCATAGGTTGTGTTCCTGCCGGTGAGTAAGGTTGCCAGAGCTCAACGAGGGGGGGGGGGGGGTTAGGGTCGGCAACGCGCATGTAACTCCTCTGGAGTTGCAGGCGTACATAGGCTACGGAGACTGCTTACCATCAGGCGGGCCGTATGCTTGTTTGCCACCGACGTAGTATAAAAAAAAATAACATAAGTTTGAACAACAACGACACACATGCCACAAAATAACATACTAAGTTTACTCACTTGCATGGCGATTCTTACAATAAATGACGATTTTCGACACCAACTACCACCGCGTGTAAGTTGACAATCGTGATGGTCCAAAACAAAATGGCTGTCAGCTGTCAAACAAAGTTTGTTGACAACTAGAATACTGACACTACTGATTAGTCAATGACAACTCATTCGAAAAAAAAAAACACGACGTTTACTTAATTTTGGTGGTAATTTTAAAAACTGTCCATAATGGGTCCGTTTCCATGATAGGTGCATTTACCTTATGTATTAATGTTATTTATTAGTTGTATAACAAATGTACTTTGAAATAAAAGATCGAAATACTCGATCGGTGTCCTCGGGGTTTCTTTTAACAAGCCGGCCAGAGAAATCGGGTACTTCACTGTGCTGCTGTTGCTGATAAGACCATTCAGCGGGTTCATCCTGCTCATCTTCTTCTTCGTCTGAAGTAACGTAATCTTCATCTGAGGACCCCGAATTTAAGGTCCCCAAATCATACAACTCGTCTTCAGCTTCAGCTCCCAAAATATTGAACAGGTCCTCTTCCGTCAGCACTTCATTCGGGGAATCTAAAAATATCACCGATATTTTTAATAATGTATTCACTCGAACATATGATCGACATTCATAAGCATTTAACGAGGAAGACGATTGATTTTGTGTGCCAGTGTTTACAAACTTTTAAACATTTAACACGAAAACTTTCTCATATTCATACTGGTTGATTTAAATTTTAAATTTTTGAATACCTGTCCCATAAAGTTAATTTTATTTTTTGCGTCGCGCTTTTTTGTGCTTTTCAGTCACGAGCGTTTTGAATGTAGTGGACTGTATGACTGGTTTGCGGATGTACAATAGCGAAAGGAAAATAGCGGGGAAATGGGAAATTCCCACTCACTTACTAGAAAAATGTCAGTTTTTGGTTAGCTGGCACGTGTTTTCCTGCGATCTCCACAGGAGCGCTGACTTTTTCACCAAGGCCTTGGACTTTTCTTGCTGTCCTCGACAAACACTCAACACACACGTTTTTTATACGGATTGTTCGATTATCACATGAATTAAACTGATTTTTCTTGATTGATGACGAGCGGATCCGACGCCGTACCACTCAAGTCGCCATATTCTATTGGACCAAATGGGTCCGATAGGTGTCGCTCGCAGCGTTGCAGCGCGAGTGCGAGCGAGACAGCAATATACAAGTGTGAATGTGAGGGAGCGGATGAGGTATAGGAGGATTTTTTAGAGCGTACAAAAATTTAATAATTATTTGCAAAAACGAAACTTAACACATACATTTGAATGTGAGCGGTTTATTTTTATTGTTCATTATTATATTAGATCGATACATAATAAATATAAACTGTTAATTCGATTTTAGCAGTTAATATAATAAATAAATCAATTTATCAATGACCAAATTGAAAACCGTAAAACCACCCAACTATAGTCCAAAGCTCCCAACTATGGTCCACAAATAAACTCAATTTTTCTCGTTCAGGTGTGTATTTTACTATATTTTTGTAGTTCTAAGGCAAAGTATGTTTATAAGTGGAAGGTAAAACTAGGAGTAAACCACAAGGAACATTGGTATAGATACTTAATTTCCTTTTGAACTTGTGGACCATAGTTGCAGTATTGGACTATAGTTGGGTGGTTTTGCGGAATATCTTTTATCATATTATGCATAAGAATAAAAACTAATAGAAAATGCTGCCTGCTGGGCATAGACTTTCTCTAAATACTCTACGTTACTCCAAAATCGTTATAAAATTATACAAGTTTGAGCGGAATCGAAAAAATATTTATTTAATAAATAATCATAAATAATAGGACATTTTTTTACACAGATTGACTTAGCCCCACGGTAAGCTCAAGAAGGCTTGTGTTGTGGGTACTTAGACAACGATATATAATATATATATATAATATACAAAATACTTAAACACATAGAAAACATCCATGACTTAGGAACAGATATATGTGCTCATCACACAAATAAATGCCCTTACCGGGATTCGAACCCGGGACCGCGGCTTACCAGGCAGGGTGGTCCACTAGGCCAGACCGGTAGTCAAAGTATTATTTATTGTTATTTTATACGTTTCCCGCCATAAAAAGAGTATAAAGTATAGGATACCGGGTACGCACCAGTTGGTTCAGTTGCAGTTTCGTCAAAGTTATTTATCTCCTCCTGCATAGCTGCCAGGTCAGGATGCATAGCCGTGTCAGTCGATGCGGGAAGGTTCATGTTTCCAGAATTCGTAGCCAGGTCGTCTGAGAAAGCAGATTCGGTGTCCAGTTCAAAGCGGGCTCAGTCAGGTTAGGCAAGTACGTATTCCGATAATCCACAGCCAGGTCACTTCACTAGTTATACACGAGCGAAAGGTAGGTAGTGTAGGTAAGAAGGTGCCAACGAGTAAATCGTGACTAAATTACTTACCCTCACTGTCATTGTTTCAGAAGTCGGGTTATATGGTAGAGTGGGAGAAGGCACTAAAACACCATCTGCACATGTGTCAGAAGTCGGGTTATATGGTAGAGTGGGAGAAGGCATTAAAACACCATCTGCACATGTGTCAGAAGTCGGGTTATATGGTAGAGTGGGAGAAGGCACTAAAACACCATCTGCACATGTGTCAGAAGTCGGGTTATATGGTAGAGTGGGAGAAGGCACTAAAACACCATCTGCACATGTGTCAGAAGTCGGGTTATATGGTAGAGTGGGAGAAGGCACTAAAACACCATCTGCACATGTGTCAGAAGTCGGGTTATATGGTAGAGTGGGAGAAGGCACTAAAACACCATCTGCACATGTGTCAGAAGTCGGGTTATATGGTAGAGTGGGAGAAGGCACTAAAACACCATCTGCACATGTGTCAGAAGTCGGGTTATATGGTAGAGTGGGAGAAGGCACTAAAACACCATCTGCACATGTGTCAGAAGTCGGGTTATATGGTAGAGTGGGAGAAGGCATTAAAACACCATCTGCACATGTGTCAGAAGTCGGGTTATATGGTAGAGTGGGAGAAGGCACTAAAACACCATCTGCACATGTGTCAGAAGTCGGGTTATATGGTAGAGTGGGAGAAGGCACTAAAACACCATCTGCACATGTGTCAGAAGTCGGGTTATATGGTAGAGTGGGAGAAGGCACTAAAACACCATCTGCACATGTGTCAGAAGTCGGGTTATATGGTAGAGTGGGAGAAGGCACTAAAACACCATCTGCACATGTGTCAGAAGTCGGGTTATATGGTAGAGTGGGAGAAGGCATTAAAACACCATCTGCACATGTGTCAGAAGTCGGGTTATATGGTAGAGTGGGAGAAGGCACTAAAACACCACCTGCACATGTGTCAGGTCAAGAGCACACGTGCAAGATAAGAAAATGCCATAAATAAAAATAAATCGTTTTAGCTAGTCAGTAACAATATAACGGGCTCATTCTTAGAAGCATTTATTGTCCTCCTAAAGATAAGGTACTTTTCACAAAGCACTTAACACCGCCTGCAATGGGTACTATATGCATCAGGGCAAATGCACACGTGCAAGATAAAAAAATAAATAAAAAAAAGTTTTAGTCACCCAGTAGAGGATCGAAGCTAAGAAGAGCTAAATGCCCAATCTTAGAAGCATCAATTGTCCTCTTGAAGATAAGGTACTTTTCACAAATGAGGTAAAAAGCTGTAGCCGTACTAATAAACCTGCCAAAATAAACGGGTGAATCTTAATTGTTACCAAGAACAAAAGAAATCACGAATTTGTGTTGATTTGTGATTGTGACAACTTAATAACTAACTTTTTTTATTTCAGTTCTTAAAATCAAAACTAATATCATGTCAGAGTTTTGATTGATTCACGGTTAGTTTTTAGTCACATTGACCGAGATATAAACCCGTTTACCCGTGATCATGATGCATGTAACTGCGTCGAAATATCGGGAGCACATTAAAAATCAAAAAGGGAATCAACTAATCACGGTTTATATCCCGGTCAATAGAACTCTAATAAATAATATAATATAATAAGTAAACTTTTCTTGGTTTCTTCGTGTGTGTGTTTAAAGTCGTCCAAACTTACATTTTAGGCAATTATAGTAAAATAAACCTTATGTTAAAGGTGTAAGGATTATTTTGTCCCGTTGCGTAAATACGCGAAGTTTTTACGGTATGTGCCGGGCCACGGTGACGAAAACCGTGCGTCATGTCAATAACTTCTAAAACATACAATAACTTATGTCTTTAATAAATGTATTCGCTATAAGAAAAGAAAATGCAAAGATTATATATAGAAATTTTCAAAAAACATCTGATTGAAATTCATGTATTTAAATCGTTTTTCAATTTTCAATACGCCCGATAAGTAGGAAAAAAAATACTTATAAAAAAAACTATATTATCACTAATAAAAACCGGCCAAGAGCATGTCGGGCCATGCTCAGAGTAGGGTTCCGTAGTTACTCTTCCGTCACAATAAGCTAAACTGGAGCTTAAAGTATGGTAGATTGTTAACTAAGGGATGAACTGTGGGTGTACGTCTTTTTACTATGAAGGGGAAACTTTTTGCGATAACTTCTTTAGAGATAGATAGTCTTTCTTCCAAGATTTTTTTCATATTTTTTGGACCTATGGTTCAAAAGTTAGAGGGGGAGGGCAACATTTTTTTTTTTTCTTTCGGAGCAATTATCTCCGAATATATTCACTTTATCAAGAAAGGTTTGTTGAAGACCCCTATTAGTTTTGAAAGACCTTTCCAACGATATCCCACACTGTAGGGTTGAAGCATAAAAAAATGTTCACCCACACTTTACGTGTAGGGGAGGTACCCTAAAAAAAAATTAGATTTTATTGTACGACTTTGTCGGTTTTATTGATTTATATATCCATGCCAAATTTCAGCTTTCTAGCACTAACGACCACGGAGCAAAGCCTCGGACAGACAGACAGACGAACATGGCGAAACTATAAGGGTTCCTAGTTGACTACGGAACCCTAAAAATGGTCGTTATATTTTACCTAATACATGTGAATTCATTGCATTACGTTTAACTTATGCTTAAAAAGAGATTTACTAATGACGCGTATACTAGTCACGGGCCTGGCGGAAGCGTTGAGCCAGGACGCAAATGTGTCGTCGTGGGCCTGGAATGGGTTAAGCTCTCAATTTATGACTAAATTTACTTGATATTACATCTGAAAGGTATTTTGAATTCAAAACTTACACTTAAAAAAAACTTTTCAAAATTTTAGCAATTTCTGCACAAGCATAAAAGCTTTTTGTAATGTTAAATGATTTGATAATATTTATTGTGGCAAGCGAATAAATGGTTTATCTATCTATCTATCTATTTTAATAGCGATAATAACGTAAAACATCAATCATTGGGAACACAGTTGATGACAGATGACAGATGGAAAATGCGGGAGAGCTTGAACTGCTTCGTTAAGGATGCGGTCCATGGTCCATGTGATCCTTCCTTTTCAGCGATATCTAGCAGGCGTGGTGTACCTTCCACTACCTCTAAACCTTATAAATTAAATATATAATAAATAAACCTCTTAAGTACTAAATAAATGGCGTCGTGATCGTCTAGTCTAGCGTTAGGACCCCTCGAAGTGAACCGCGATACCCCAGATTCTTTAATGAGTAACAACTATATTTTGGACCCCTGTTTTATTTGTACATATTATTACCTAGAATAGAAAGAGTATGTTTTAGTACTGAAGATATATTTTGTTATGTTAATGAAGAATATCCTGATAAATTGCTATAAATAAAATTATCGGCGAGTTTTGAGGAGCAGTATAGATGTTATTGGTAAAAAAGATTAGAATGGAGTTAAGGTAATCCAGAGTATAAGACAATTTGAGTTTAAAAATGTTTTTGGTGAAGTCCCGCTACACCTATTAAGCCTTCGGGATAACATAGAAGCAGCACTCCCAGGTTAAGCCCATTTATACCCTAGCATTTTAGGATTAAGTATAATTAACTATCACCTCTGAAGCGATGTGTGATCCGTTCACACGTGCTACTTCGTATGCTCGATGCGGGTTTGAAGGCTCTTATCCCGATCCACAATATTCGTCGGGTCACCTATCCTACTACTTTAGCCTGATGGGCTTTTACCAACACTTCACAACCTAGGCAATCCCAGATGAACTGAAGAAAGAAGTGCCAAGTATCTTCAGTTAATCAAATTAAAAAAAAACTAGAAATACATAATCCCCTTTCCCAAATCCCAGCACTGAAAGAATAGACTATATTTCTGGTCCTTTAGATGTATAAACAAAATACTTAAGGTTATTTATTAACTACTTGCAAAATTTTACTAGACAGAAATAACAAGTTGAGCATTATTTCACTCAAAATTCCCATTGGACTGCTCTTGCCTGCCAAGGGGTCCCTAAAACAAACCATTCTTCAATTATTCTATCTCAGAATAGCTTGTGTTCCACTCTGCTTGATATTTTAGTATAAAGTTACCATAGAAAACCCGAATGCTACACTCAGCACCTCCTCTCTACATCACAAGACCAGAAAATAAAATAAAATAGAAATAAGTATTTAACGGAAAACATCAATGTACTAATTACTCAGGTAAATTTAAGAGTTTTAGGATAGATTTAGGCAATTTAACCTTTACCAACTTTAGCATCCGCACAAGATAATAAAACCATAATTTCACATCATTAAACCCTCAAGAGATAAATATATACCATCCAATCAATTTTCTAGACCAAACCTAAGAAAGACCCTATATCGGTGTGTGTGACTCCATCCCTAATCTAGTATGTCCAAAACACAGATCGCACTTACCATTGATCTAGTGCTATGGAACATACACAAGTGTATCCCTAAGTCTAGCTGTAAAGTTCGGCAGGCGAATCCGAGAAAGTAACCTATAGGCCAGTATAGATGACTCCCCCCTCTACGCCCGCAGGCTCGTTGGTAGAGAGTAAGTCGCCCTAGCGTGTCTATAATTTATCAGCACTCCAGTACACACACGCACCAGCCACCCAGGAAACCCTGCCATGACTAAAACTTAGTGTTTTGGTATCAATCACGACAAGAGCTCCCCCGCAACCAGCACAAGCATGAACAGAGCACCGAAATACATAAATAGATTTAATACAAGACCTAGCCTCAATTACTGCAGACTTCAGTGAGCAGAGATTACTCTCAATGGCACGCACGTGATGCCCTCACATTCATCTAACAGCTGGACCTTGAGACCAGGGAGAGTATGTTCGCCTCTTATGTTGGTAAAGAAGAGACGCCAAACCCTCTCAACTTGGAGCAAAAGACTTCTAAACGGCTCCTGTTAACACCGGCAAGGTTGAAGCCGCTTAGACGGACAAACTGTTAGTCCTAACAGTGATCTGGCTTTATATATAACAAACTAACCCATAGAAAGGTAGTAAAATAACTAAGTTAAATTTTACTAACAAACTTATTAACAAATCAAACATAAAAATGAAGTTCCCCTGACACCATTATCTAAGCCAATGTTACGGAAATTACTTTCCGCAACACTCAGAAAGACATAGTGTAGAAAACTTCACAATAAAAATAACACAAACTGAAAGTAAAGTATCTCCACCATAGTCTAAGTTTAGCGTTACGACGATGTTGTCCCCGCAAAACCAAACACAGACACAATTTACAAGTTTAAATTTACCAGGATAATTCCCAGCAAACACAAACAAATAGAAAGAATGGTAGAGGCACTTCACTTACCCAAAGCCAGAGATACTGCTAGTCCGACGGTTGAAAATTAATGAATCCCACTGCCTTTACCGGCCCTTTTATATCATTTCATCCTAGACTGATATTTAAAAGTCTTAAATCACAATACTTCCGTGTAGTCATTATACAGTCATTATCCGTACACTTCCGTAGAAGAGCATCTAATGAGACAGCAAAAACTCCCCAAGTAAAACAAAGAAACCTTTAATTTTTATAAGTACGAAGCTTTCAAGTTCCATTGCCAAAATCCGAATCAAATTCCACTGCCTTATCACCCTCAGTCACGTTTTCTTGGCGCGTGTCTCATACTTAAATAAGATACACCGACCTTTAAGTTTGTTTGGGTGGTTTTTTTTTTTTGAACAAACTTAAAATTGACACTAGTGAGTACCTCAATATGGTACAGTAAATATGTTTTGTCCAACCAAGTGTTAAATAAAGTAAAAATATCTACTGAATATTACACCTTATACCAATAAAACTACTTTATAATCATGTTTTATTAATTCTTGATAAGAGCCTCGTCCTTTTTAGACGCTCACGGCCCATGAAATATGTCGAATGTCGGATATATCCCATCCAAAATGAGTGTGTGGGTTTCGTAAGTGTCTTCATACCTTGTAGAGTACTAACTAGAACAATCTACCCTTTTAAATGGGTCTAATCCAATGGATTTTAACCTACTGATAAGACTTTTCCAGTTAGTTGTGTTCCCCTCCCCCCCCTTTTGATCCCCTGCAAATACCGACAGTTCCAGTTCGATTACATTCCAGCCTTTGTCTATCTGTATCGATCCATTCTTAGCAATAAAGTATATCCGTCCACTTGACGTTCATCATCTGATATTCATACATCTCATTCATAAATCCTCACAACCTCACACACACATGCTGCTGTCATATTTAGCTATGTTTCGGTTAATTTTATATATATTTATATGTATGTTTATGTATGTCTATTTATATTCCTTATATGTGTATGTTTATTCACTGTAATTGTGTGTGTGAATCTAGGCTTCATAACGGTTTAGCAACACCTACTTTTTCGATTAACTTCTCTATTTCCGCTACCCAAAGGTTGTCTGGAAGAGATCGCTTTTTAGCGATAAGACCGCCTGTTGTCTGCCTCTAAATTTAATCAATGGTTTATTTTTCTTGTATATTTTTACTGAGGTGTGCCAATAAAGAGTATTCTATCTATCTATCTAACCTCATTAACCATAAGCACTCAAATCATCAATTTTCCTTCCTCTTTCACTTTTTCAGTCGATCTTTACAGACGGTCAAGGCTCTAGAGATGAAATCAAAAATAAATAAAAAATAAGATTATTAATTACTGAGAGAAAAAAATATATATATATATATATAATTCTGTAATAATAACCTACAAATATTCCGGTTTGCCAAAAATTTTGTACTCACGCTCAATGTTTGTTTCTTGTAAATTAAGCTATTCTTTATCACTATTCACCCCACTGATGCAAAGAATATCAACTGTTCCAATATAAATTTACTGTATAAATTCATTTTCTTTTTCACGAACGAAACGACACCATTACTGTACTTTGCTTAAAAATTGCACTCATATGCTTTACGTCTCCCGTGATCAAAATAATGTTCATAAAATAAGCCTATTTTCATATAATTCGGGCCAAATATCACTATACTTTCTCATAAAACGATAATTAATCCTCAAGATCACTCTTTGTTTATTTCGAACGTCACGTCAGACTAAATTGTCAAGGTTCAAAATGAAAGCTATCGATCTATGATCTATTTCGAAACCATTCAGGACATTCGTAGTCTGTTAAGCCCTTTCCGTCAGTAGAAAGAGTTGCAAATTTAAAAATGAATGTAAAATGGGAACTTCACGCGTTCCTTCCTTGACTATTTCTCTTTTTTTTTTCTGGCCACCCAATAAATTTTTATAACTGCTGATTATTTGAAAATTTGTAACCGGTACCAAATTTAAACTTTTGCCCTACGTAATGAATCCCCTCGCCAAACAAATGTTATTTGAGAAGTTTCCCATTTTATGGGACTCGAAACATCCTCAGGCCAATATACGTAGATTGCGGCATAAGGCTAAGCTGGGTTTTTTAAAAAAATGCATCGAGAAATTCGGTGCAAACTATACTTTTAAAGATGTTCGCCGCTGGGTAGCCTCTATTCAGCGGAAAGAAAAACGAGCAACAGTAAGTATGTTAACTTTCATAATCTACTTATACCTCTTAATCCCCTAATTGTTTAATTAAGTACTTGAAATTGGTTTTATTTTGAAATTTGTATAGTTATCATTTAATTTAGTATGCTTATTTATTTTTCAGAACAAATGTACCAGACCAGCTACCTCGTATGTATGTATAATAAATAAACTTATTTTTAGATAGTTATGTATTGAATTTTTTCTTACTAACCTTAAGTACTTCTTATTCTTTTCTTTTTTTTTTTCAGCCTACTGAACTTCCTCAACCAGAAGTGGACCTCACAAATTATCTTCCATTTCCTGTTTGTATATTTTACTACCTCCTTTTTCTTTTAGTTGTCAAAATGAGAAACCCTCTTTTTTTATATATCTAGATGGAAGAGAGTGAAGAGGCCATTCTGAACCCACCACCAGCCACCCAGGAAACCCTGCCATGACTAAAACTTAGTGTTTTGGTATCAATCACGACAAGAGCTCCCCCGCAACCAGCACAAGCATGAACAGAGCACCGAAATACATAAATAGATTTAATACAAGACCTAGCCTCAATTACTGCAGACTTCAGTGAGCAGAGATTACTCTCAATGGCACGCACGTGATGCCCTCACATTCATCTAACAGCTGGACCTTGAGACCAGGGAGAGTATGTTCGCCTCTTATGTTGGTAAAGAAGAGACGCCAAACCCTCTCAACTTGGAGCAAAAGACTTCTAAACGGCTCCTGTTAACACCGGCAAGGTTGAAGCCGCTTAGACGGACAAACTGTTAGTCCTAACAGTGATCTGGCTTTATATATAACAAACTAACCCATAGAAAGGTAGTAAAATAACTAAGTTAAATTTTACTAACAAACTTATTAACAAATCAAACATAAAAATGAAGTTCCCCTGACACCATTATCTAAGCCAATGTTACGGAAATTACTTTCCGCAACACTCAGAAAGACATAGTGTAGAAAACTTCACAATAAAAATAACACAAACTGAAAGTAAAGTATCTCCACCATAGTCTAAGTTTAGCGTTACGACGATGTTGTCCCCGCAAAACCAAACACAGACACAATTTACAAGTTTAAATTTACCAGGATAATTCCCAGCAAACACAAACAAATAGAAAGAATGGTAGAGGCACTTCACTTACCCAAAGCCAGAGATACTGCTAGTCCGACGGTTGAAAATTAATGAATCCCACTGCCTTTACCGGCCCTTTTATATCATTTCATCCTAGACTGATATTTAAAAGTCTTAAATCACAATACTTCCGTGTAGTCATTATGTTCCGCTATTTAAGATTTATTTTCCCGTGCCGTCATTCACCCCTAATGTAGACAAACTGATTTGTCAACACTTTATTAACACCTGTGTAATGCAGACACAGTTCCAAGAAGTCTCATTTTGGTTTAATAACGTAACTCGGACACACGCACGTGCGTAATGCGGACAGTGTTGCCAACTTTATTTTTATCAACCCACCAAATAAGGCCGTATTAACCACCAGAAAACCACTAAACTTTGTCGGGCTCTCAAACCACCAGAATTCCACTAGAAATTACAGTGCGACACAAAATATTACTTATTCATGAGCGACAACCATCTGCGATACTTGTGAAATGTCGCGTGCTTATGCGTAGTGTTATATAGCTGCAAACTCGCTATAGTAAAATCACTAAGGTTCTTTAATTCGCCCGTTGGAACGCGTTCAACTCGCGGTGTGGTAAATGAAAGCGGGAAAATATTAGATTTTAAATTTAAAACAGAGTAGGAATAATTAAAAATAATAAAATAGAGTACTTAGATTTTCATTTGCTATGACAATAAAATACTGTACTGTAATTGTCATTTCATTATTAAAAAGTTCGATTAAATCATTATTTGCATAATATAGAATATGCACGACTTTTAATTCTTTCATGACTACTAATTATACAATGTAGTAGTAAATATTTATATGTTGCAGTTCTAGCCCTCTCTCACTCTCTATGTCTAAGCAAAATTTCAATTATGTGAACACCACTCTAGTTTTGTATTGAAGTAATTCTATGGTTGAAATGTTCATACTTTGCTCAGATATTGACGAACTCCAAAGTATTGACTAGGACTAATGTAATAAATTGTATCAGTAAATTCTGCTAAGTTTCATATCAAATGATAAAAAAACACAGCAAATATGTATATTGCTTTGATAGTATACACAGGGTACTTAAGTAAATTAAGTAAGTAAGTATTCTTTATTGTGCACCACAGAGTCTTAACGTAAAAAAAAAGAACCAAGACTGACAGTGTTTCGTGCTAAAGTGAAAAACCTATTATTAAACAAGACTTTGTATAACATTAATGAATTTAATGAAGTGTAAATGTTACAAATTATGACATGCATGCACTTTAGTTTAAAAATGCCTGACTAGTCGCACTTGTTAGTAGTATAGATATTATGTACATGATGTATATTTTAAATGTACCTATTACCATGTGTGATGAATAAACTATTATCTATCTATCTATCTAAACATATGTAAGGAAAACAATATAGGTAACAACAACAGGCAGTCTTATCGCTAAAAAGCGATCTCTTCCAGACAACCTTAGGGTAGCAGACACTTAATAAAATATTTATAGGAAATATTTGTATATAAGTAGTCAATAATTGTTATCAACTATGTATTTAACATCATTCTAATTGTCAAGATGTCAAATAATAGCATCAGTTAATGTAATGTAAATGGACCAGCAATTTAATTCATATAGCCACCATAAGTTTACTGTATGTTCACTATTGTTCACAGGTACAGGACACTTATATAAGTTGTGGTTACCTATAATTAGATATGCATAAATCATGATTGTTAAATAGATTTAAGAGCATGTAAGATGTATTGGTAATCCTAAATAAAGAAAATTAATAAAATTAAAGGGTTTCATTGTGAATGATGGTGGCACGCTCATTTAATACAAACAACAGGTTATTATCATGACATTAACCGAAGAGCTGGCGGCTTCCTCGCACAACGTATCAGTATTGCGATACAACGAGGAAATGCCGCCAGCATCCTTGGTACAATGCCTCAAGGGCCTATTTTAGATATAAGCTAGTTATAGTAATCATCTGTATATATCCATTATGTATATTGTTATTGTCAATAAATAGAATAATAAAATAATTTAAATATTTAGCTTAAACTAAAAATGATCATCATCAGAAGAGTCTGTTTCGTCTGCTTGTTCAGTTTGGGAAGAATAGATTTCTTTAGTTCCAATTTTTTGTATTACAGTATTTGGTAATGTGTAGTTATTGCAGCATTTGCCTTCACGTGCTAAGCCTGCACGAACAGTGACAATTGAAGAAAGGAGATCAAACTTCATTCGGTTTCTCTGTTTAGTCTTGACAACGTTCATCATGCTAAACAATCGTTCTACATCAGCGTTAGAGTGCGGTAAAACTAATAAAGATACCGCAAATGTCGCCAAATCTTGAAATCTATTTTCTCCTGCTATATCTTCGAATTTCAATACCTCGTACCAAAATTCCTTTGTATTTTTTGTATTTTTCCAACTGAGTAGATGTATTTGATGCCACTGCTCGTCAATCTTCGCAATATCTTCTTGTTTTTTGTTAAAATGCAACATCAATTCAGTAATCGGTTCTTTGTTATGAGATAGTGCGTGTTCTACGCTGATTTTTTGAATACTTTTCATGAGTTTCAAGTTTTCGGGCAATCTGTTTTTCAATTCTTGAATCAAAGATGCAATGAACTGGATGCACCTATTGCGGATTATTTCTTCTTGATTTGGCGGAAGTCCTTTATCTTTCATTGTTTGCAAGTGAGTTTCAAATCTGTACCCCAAATAGCATTTATTATCTATAAAATCTTGAATATTTTGCGTAAAAATATCTACCTTCTGGGTAGGCAATATTATCTTGTCAACAAGTGTATCAATTAAATTAGTCAGTTCGTCATACAGTTTAGAATGATCTGCGTCTTTCGATTCAAATAATTTATTAACCCTGTTAACATTAGTGAGAATTGGATATATAAATGAAATGTATGCATAATTCACATCATCAGAGTACATTGCATGCAGCAATTCGGCTGTGTAGCATCTTTCATTTAATTTTGCCATATTAAAATGTGTTTTTAGTTCCAGCCATTGTGTGTAAATCCGTGCAACTGCGGACTCTACAGAAAGCCACCTAGTTTGGCAAGACTGAACAATTTTTAAAGGGTCATGACCATCGTTTATTAGTTTGTATAGTTCTTTATAGGCAGCTTGCCTTGATGAAGAACGGCTGAACCAATCATATGTTTTTTTAATAATGAATTCGAGATTCCTGGGTAAGAACTCCTTCGTTGCTGCGGAGACCGCTAATTGTAAGGAATGACAAATGCAGCGCACCAAAACTAGACTCGGTAGTTCTCTTTTCAGTTTGGCATACACACCGTTATTAACTCCAACCATGACTGCAGCATTGTCAGTTCCAATGCCCATTAAATGTTTTAGGGGTATACCGAATCGTGTGAGTGATGCTTTTATGGCGGCAACAATACCGTCTGCATCACACTCGTAGAGCATTGGGATATCTAAATATGTAGATATAATTTTTTTGTGAGTGCAGCTGTAATAAATAATAACAATTCCCAAATATTTATGAACTGCGATATCGGTTGATTCGTCAATCAATAAACTATAGGATTGATCTTTCAAATCTTCTATTAAATTTTGTGAAAAATGAGGTGCTAGAACGTTTTTAATAATTTGGGTACATTTAGTCCTATGCAGGTGAATTTTGTCATCCTCCTTGTGCGTGTGATTAATCACGTCTCCCAAATGATCCACTACACGAATGCTAGTATGTGCCGCTGTATATAATGCTAGCCTGGCTTCTTCTTTCTTTTTCCCCATGCTTTCAACTTTGAAAGCCAATTTTGGTTGTTTAGTTACAATCTGTGAAAGAAAAAGAACTTACATAAATCAAATGTAATAGAAAAGGTGCTTCATTAAATAATATTCGCCCGCAAAGGTCTTTCCTGTATACACTTAACATAAAGCTGAATTCGTATAAAATTTACGTACCTTTGAATTACGCCGGTGCTTTTTAGATAATCCATGATTCTTTAAATCTCCAAAATGATTTCTTAATAATGTACCACATAATTTACACTTAGCTACTGGACCGGCAGTGCTTTCCACTACTTGCAACCAGTCCTTCAGTTCTGGTACACGTAACCAAGAATCACGAAACTTTTGGGTGTACTGTGGCTTAGGCATAATTAATTAAATACCTACTATGAAATCAGTTTTCATTCAAGTAAGATTAAGAAGTACGTATCCTCTATCATAACAATAGCAAACTGTACTGTACTGTTTGTTTAGTTCACTTTACTCACTGAACTGAACTGATCAACTGATCTGACTGTGACTAATAGGAGGTACTTTTCGCGAATCAAATCAAACTTAACTTAACCCAATGACCGTACAAATAACGTTCATAATCGTTTATTCAAGAAGTTTGTAGACAATAATCGGGGAATCCCCGACCCGACAGATTTGATTTGAGCAATGTTGCCTACATCTTAAACTTAAACCGTGTTTGAAGTTCCGGGCCTAAATGCTCATTTTTAACTATAACGTTTACAGAGCATTTTATGAATCACACTAGCGGTTAAATTACGTAAATTACCACTAACTGGAACAATCTAATCCACTATAAAATCCACTAGCCACTAAAACCAAAAAAATCTCGCTGTAAGGCATGCCTAAACCACCAGATCTAGTGGAAAATCCACTAAGTTGGCAACACTGAATGCGGACAAAAATTCCGAGAAAACCTGTCGACATTACGAAGGTACCTAGAAGATTTGCAATTTTCATGATGTAGTCCTTACATCTTTTACTTAGGTCTCATATTTGTCTGATAACGTAACTCGGACAAACACCTGCGAAATCTCTGAATAAAAGTCATAACGACGCGTCCCTCGTCCAATCTTTAATAGGCCTTATTCCTCTTATATAAGGTTTGATCTTGATTGACCATGATATATTAGATTAATCAGAGCCATCTATGATCCTTCTCAAGTACCCACTTGAACGTTAAACAGCTTGTTGATAATGCTTCGACGGTCAATACTTATGTACGTACGTTATAACGTACTCAATTCCTCACGCGGTCCACAGATGGCGCTGTTTTCAAAATAATAGGTATTTCTCCTTAAATTAAAATTAATGTTATCATTTGGCTTTTTAAGGTTTTTAGTCCTATTTCTGATATTATTTAACTCAATTTTATTTATATTGAAATACTTTTGAGAGAAAGTTTGAATAAATAGACACAAGATCAATAAACAATTTAAAGAAGAATAAATTTATATTTTTATTAAGGCCCCTTACTAATTAAATGTTTTATATACATATATAGGCTTATGGCCAGTTACAGTGGCCACTAGCCGCCCACTGCGAGTACTTCGAGGTTCAGGAGCTGTCAGAAGCGGCTGTGGTTCTGGACCCGTCACAGTCCGCGTGGAGTTTGCAGGTGATATAGGTGACGGCTGCCCTACAGAGACTGGTGACTGGTCTATAGGTGACGGTTGTCCGACAGGGTCTGGATCTTCAGTTCCTGGCACTGGATCTTTTGTGGCCAGCTCTGTAGAATCTTCTGTCGGTTTTAGGTGCCAGGAGTTTCATTTTATAAATTGCACCATCATCAGTCACTACTTTGTAGGCTCGGTGACCTTCTTCTGTTACTACTTTGCTGGGACCCAGTTTCGATGACCTTTTCGTAGCATCACGTTTTCATTAGGTACTAACAAACTCTTATGAGTTATTTGTGATGCCCCTATATGCCCATAAAGATAAAAGGCAAAGTTTACTAGACAGCTGTTAGACCCGCTGTGCTGTATGGCGCTGAGTGCTGGACCACGAAGAAAACTCATGAGCAACGTCTAAAACGTCTTCATGTCAATGAAATGAAGATGGTGGGATGGGCTGCCGGCGTCACCCGATTGGATAGAATACGCAATGAATACATTCGCGGAAGTTTTAAAGTGGCTCCAATCACGGACAAATTGCAAGAACGTAGACTACGCTGGTACGATCATGTCATGAGAAACGGTTAAAGTGGCGCTCAGCTTGAGCGAAAACCTCCGACGAGGTAGAGGACAACCTCTAAAGCTACGTGATGGTCAAATGTCACGCAGCAGTTCAAGAAACGACAACCCAGAACCGAAATGTCTGACGCACCCTATCAAGGAGACCCAACCCCAAGTAGATGGAACAAGGGAAAAAAAAGAATACATAGCTGTGATTTAGCTTGCTGTCTCAGCTCATCCCTATTTTCAATGAACTCTTCTCTACTTTCTTCTTCAAATAGTTCCACCAATTTAAGCTCTTCTTTGAGTTTTAATGCTGTGCTAATCAGCAACTCGAAAGGTGATGTGTTAATGGATCTATGATGTGTACTATTGATTGCCCGCTGTACCTTACTGACATATTTGTACCAGTGACCAGGCTTAGGATTAACAAATGTAACATACAAAGAAAAGAGTACGAACTAAAGTAACTACTAACTACAATTCTTCACTTCTTCTTTCCTGTGTGTTTGCATTGCATGAGATATTTGTTTAAGAAATGGTTGTGGCAGTGGCATGTTTTTGTTTGTTGCAGTGGGTTTTGCGTGGTTCTGTTCAATTTAAAATGGATAAATTTGTTACAAAAAAAATGACCAGGTGCTACTGCTGGCCCTTCTGAAGAGTCAACACAGCCAGTCACTAACATTCAATGATAAATGGATGGAAATGCCCAATTTTAAAAATTGGCTGCAAAGGTTCACCAATGACCATGGCGAATTGGCGATGTGGTCCCTAAATGTAAATTTTGTAATTTAGAGCTACCTAACCATAAAGGAGTTTTAAAAACACATTTAGGCAGCAGAGGGCACAAACAGATGATGTTGAACAGTACCTACTAATAAAACTATTTTAGAGCTGGTTAGCAAGCTAGAGACTGAGACAAACAAAATGATTAAACGCGCAGAACTAAAACTGGCCGGACTGCTCGCTTCAAATAACCTGCTATTTATCTTGATGGATACCTTAGTGCCTCTTTTGGCAAACATCTTTCCAGACTCCAACATTGCCAAAGGCTTACAAATGGGCAGAACTAAGGCCACTGCTATTGTCTTACAAATATTGGGTCCTGAATTTTCAATAGAACTAATAAATTATATTAAGGAACCAGGTAGCTACTTCTCCTTAATATTAGATGAGACAACAGACAACTCCATAAAAAAACAGTGTGCAATCACTGCTATTCATTGTGACAGTGATGTTAATCATTTCTGGATATGGTTGAGCCAGAGTCAAGCACCGGGGAAAGCTTGTTTAATTGTTTAAAAAAAACCATTGACAATAAGAATATCCCACCTAGTAACTTTGTTGGATTTTCTTTAGACACCACCAATTCCATGGTAGGTGAACACGACTCAGTGTTTTCTCGATTAAAGCAAGAATTTGAAAACATTGTTTGCCTAAAATGCTCTTGCCACAGCATCGACCTTGTTGCCTCAAAGGCTTGCTTACATCTCCCAAGATCTCTGGAGGATACATTGAGAAATATTGGCTCTCATTTTTCTAGAAGTGACAAAAGGCAAAAAAAGTTATTAGAGATGCAAGAATTTTTCAACACTGAAATACACAACATTTTAAGTCCTGCTACAACTAGATGGCTATCTCAAACAATGTGTGGACAGGATCTTGGAACAACTGCCTGCACTAATTCCATACTTCAGTGCTGAAGTGTTTGATGAGCCATCCAAGACCACTGAAGAAATATTAATTGTTCTGAAAAATGACCTGATGATCATATACTTAGAATTTATGTCATACACATTATCATTACTGACAGACTTTAATTTACTTTTCCAATCTGAGGTGCCATTACTACACCGATTAAAGCCTGAAATAGAAAAACTCCTTAAAATTATATATTCAAATTATATATTCCTGATAGCGGCGGCCGACTTTGGTTCACCGTTGTCTCGATTAGACCTACGGATACTGATATTCGAGTACTTAAATAAAAATCGACGTGCATGTTTATTTGATAATAAATTACCTGGCAAGTGGTGGGTAAAACATTTTTTAGACCGACACCGCGATAAATTAACGGAGCGCTCAGTGCAAAATATTAAAAGATCCCGGGCAGAAAAATCTGCGGAAGAGTTTGAGAATTACTTCGAGAATCTAAAACACACTGTAAAAGACGTACCTCCAAATAACATTCTAAATTACGATGAATCTAATTTATCTGATAACCCGGGGTCAACCAAATGTATATTTAAAAGGAAAGTTAAGTATCCCGAAAGAATTTTAAATCATTCCAAAGGGAATATATCTATTATGTTTGCAGCAAGTGCAGATGGATGTCTACTACCAGTGTACACAGTATACAAATCGGAGCATTTGTGGACCAATTGGTGTTCAAATGGCCGCCACAGTTTTTGAGGACTGGTTTGAAAATACCGTAATACCATGGGCTAAAAAGCTTAAAGGACCGAAAGTCGTTATCGGAGACAATTTGTCAAGCCATATGAATCCAAACATCATACGATTGTGTGAGAAAAATAACATACGATTTGCATTTTTGCCGCCAAACTCCACCCACATATCTCAACCATTAGACGTGGCCTATTTTGGACCTTTAAAAAAATGTTGGCGACAAATACTGACAGAGTATAAGATAAAGAATCCCTCGGAGACACAAATAAATAAAGGACATTTCCCGCTTCTATTAAAGCAGCTGCTCGAAAAAATTGAAATATCAAACAAAGACAATATTAAAGCTGGATTTAAGGCCACGGGCATTGTCCCTTTAAATCCAAACAAAGTGATGAAAAAATTGCCAGATTTTGAACCTGAAACGAGTTATAAAATAGATATTGCTCTTCTTGATTATTTACAAAAATCCAAGGCACCTAACCCGCTAAAAAAATCTGCAGTAAACAGAAAGTTAAAAGTGGAACCAGGAGCTTCGATTTCATCTCAAGACTTGGAAACACTCATGGGTAATGTTAAAAAAAGGCCACAAAAGAAAAACGCTTTGGACAATAAATCCAAAAAATCAAAACCAGATAAAACAACTACGACTGGACAAGACGAAGTAACAACTTTATCAAATATTCGAAAGTTACCAGAAAACCAAGCACGTAAGACAGTGTAGGGCACTTAAACTCACAAAAGTAGATGCAAAGCCATGAATGATTCATGATGCAAGGAAAAATACACAAGAAAATATTGACCCTTGGACAAATCCAGTAGCATCTACTTCAGGAACCTGTAAGAAAAACAAAAGAAAAGCCTCCAACAAAAAGTACATCAGTCAAAAAGACTAAAAGCTGAATACAATAGTGAAGTTGATAATGACGACAACTATTCACTACTGGATACCTCAGAGGAAGAGACGGTCAGATCGGAATACGAAGATAAGGTGTTGGATGCCTTTAATGAAAGAGATAACGTAAAAGGTGAGAATACTGTAGAAAAGCATGAGGACAAAATAGGTAAAAATCAAAGGAAACGGACAAAAGAACTTGAAAACTAAAGAAACCAATATAATAAAACCTCAAAACAAGCAAAAAAAGTGAAAGTAGACGACAACTACAGTGGAAAGCAAAATTCGGACTCTTCGGAAGACATTTGCTTGTCTGAATATAAAAAACGTACGTGCACTCATACTTTACCTTCAACAACATAAGGTCTATAACGGCTTGAATCAAAAACCCGTGGGTGTGCGATTTCCGTGACGCCGAGTGTATAAATAATTCAAGCATAAGTGACAAACAGCTGCAATATCAGATTAATGACTTGAAAGATTTGCTTACGTCAATCAGAAATAGTTCTGTTAGAAGTATTCAACAAGCATTGATTATATTCCTTTTTAAACTCAGAACTGGAAACTC